>NC_051220.1:10892500-10917500 GCF_015220715.1 Pygocentrus nattereri
AGTAAAGTAGGTGAAAATGTTAAGATTAAAGACTTCATAAATGACTGAATCAGTTCATATTTCATTAAAAAATAGCTGACCAGTAATTTTTTATGTGTTACACACCAAACATGATCATCTCCATGGCGTCCGGAAAAGGCTCCACAGTGGACCGGCCTGTGACTGCATGTTTCCCTTCAGACAGAGACAGAGACAGAGAGAGAGTGTAAGAGAGAGAGAGAGAGAGAGAGAGAGAGAGAGAGAGAGAGAAAAATGGCAAGATCTACAATAAAATAACAAAAATAATAACACATTTGCAACAGGTTTGAAAATACCACAGTGCTTTTTGGGACATACTGAAGCTACTCCAGCTAAATTTTGATTTCAGGCCATTTATAAGGGTCTACTATCATTATTACTAATTTGATACATGGCCATATTGTTGTGTTGTTTTTTTTTATTATTATTCAACTATTAACTATTTTCCTTCTTGTTTCCTTGCTCCACTACTGTTTATTGTTGTTGTGTATATGCACTGCTATTTGAAATAACTCCTGCTGCGCTGTACATTTTATTATTATTAATAGTTTAATACTGCATTACTGATCATTCTGAGACTGATGTGTTTTTTTTCCCTCCTGTTTGTTTTTAAGTCCTTTGTTTCATATGTTTTGCATTGTTTTTAAGTTTTGATGTTTACTTGATGTTGGAACTTGCCACCATACTGACTCAAAAAGTGGTCAAGAGTGATTTTCCCCTGTAACTCAAAATCTGGGCATCCTGCATGAGCGACACTAAACCACAGCTATGAGGCTGTCTGGGCTAGATGCTTGAGTGATGCTACATTTCATCTATGAGGACTTCCCACTTGAGTGATACTACAATTCAGCTATGAGGCTGCCTGGGGCTGGCCGCTTGAGCAATGCTACACTATAGCTATGAGGCTGCCTGGGCCTGCCTCTTGAGCAATGCTACACAAGGTTAACTGGGCCTCCAGTTTTAGCGATGCTACACTGCAGTTACAGGCCTCACTAGACCTCCAGCTTGAGCAATGCTACACCACAGCTATGAGGCTGCATGGGCCTCCAGCTTGTGTAATGCTACACCACAGCTACACTGGACCTTCAGGTTGAGTGAGGCTACACTGCGGCAAGAGGCTCACTGGGACGCCAACTGAGAGACACTACACCACACTACACTACGGCCACACGAGCAACATTAAACAACAGCTACGATGCTGCATGGGCACTGTAGCTACGAGACTGCTTCGGCGGTGCTGAGAGTGTCTGTGTGTGTGTGTGTGTGTGTGTGTGTGTGTGTACGTGGTTGCGCTGGTGGATTACTGCAGATTTACCCGGCCTGCCCGAGTTAATCAGGATCAGAGCTGAGTCTCCACACTGAGAGACACTTAACAGATTATAATACACACACAGGCCTGTGCTGGAGATGGTTAACCGAGTTACCGTGATAGTATAAATTATTAAAATATTTAAAACCCATTTAATTTTTCATTTATTTATTGCAAACCTCGGCAGGACACTAGTATTCCCTCACATGAACATAACTGAACTTTTAAATGTGTCGGTGACGTGGGATGTACTCGTTGAACATGCTGGGTGCTGCAGGCAGAAATTATACCTATTAAAAGCTGCCTGTACTATATGTGTAAATTTTAGAATCCTTAGACTACATCGTCAGGTTTCAGACATCAGACAAAACAGCTTCAGTTTTCAGACATCAGACAAAACAGCTTCAGTTTTCAGACATCAGACAAAACAGCTTCAGTTTTCAGACATCAGACAAAACAGCTTTGGGTTTCAGGCATCATACAAAACAGCTTTGGGTTTCAGGCATCATACAAAACCGCTTCAGATCTCAGCAAAAGCATGGAAGTATAATCGTGTCTCAGTTCTCGTTCATCAGGTAAAACATGTTCAGAGAAAAAGCATCAGGCTGAGCTAAGCAGCCTTGGACAGCAAAGTTTGTACAGTATTCACAATTTCTGTTCTTTCTTATTAGATTAGTCGTAATTTAGTGGCCAAATTAAGGACGATAATACATAACACACATTTTTTTACTGAACCTTTATTACGTTCTTTTATTTCACAAAGCTTCAACTCACATGCTAACACTATGCTTGCTCATATGGCTATTTCTAGTTAGGAACCGTCTCAAAATTACTGGACAAAAAGGAAAAACTAATGAAAAAGTACCACCCAACTTGGTTTATTTTACACAAACATAAGTTTGAGGGCACTGGGTCAAACTACATGTTTTTGTTAATGGAAAATGAGTTTACTTCCTCTACAGAGAACACAATGTACACATTTCAATGCACAGTTACTGTTTATTTGGTGAGTTTATCAAATGTTTTAGGGACATTTTATATTGTATGTCTCATTTTTTATCCAATGTTAAGCTTAGCAAATAAACAGTTCCCTGTAGAAGGAAGTGTTAACTTATTTTCAATCAACAAAACATGTCATTTGCCCAGAGCGTACACAACTGTAGGCAGAAATAAAAGAAAAGGTTTTCATGCCCGCTGTGCCCGACTGGCATTAGGGAAACTGAACAGGGAGAAAAGTGCACAGATGTTGAGCAGATTAGAGAGAAGGAGACTGAAGTGATTTACAGCCTAAAGCTCCACATACACACACAGCACTAATATTAGCATATGGACAAAGACACACACACAAAGAGCATATAGAGGTCAGTAATAAACCCTCTAATCTTCCGTTTAGATTACATACCATACTAACCTATACACTGACCTCAGCACACATTTCAGTACATCAGCTAAAGACCACATTGCAACACACACACTAGGGCTGCATAATAAATCACATTTATATTATCACAGGCAGCAACGACAGATCGAGTTACCTCACATGCACTAGAGTGACATAATTAGACGGCAGGGTTGTTTCCCTGTGTTGGCCTGGAACTCTCCTCCCCTATGTGGTGAGTGCACACTGCAAAAAACGGTATCTTGTCAAATAAAATTAGCTTAACCTTAGTGAGTAAATCTAATATTTTCACTGTTGATATTGTTGTAACCTTAGTTTAAGATTTTTTACCTCATTTCTAGACATTTTTTACAACCCCATTTCCAAAAAAGTTGGGACGCTGTGCAAAATATAAATAATAACAAAATGCAATGATGTGCAAATCATTTAAACCCTATATTTGATTCAAAACAGCACAAACACCACATATCCAATATCGAAACTGAGAAATTTTATGGCTTTTTGAAAAATACACTACTGTGTGAAAGTCGTAGGCACCCAAGACACATTTTCAAAATCTATTTATTTGTGTAGTATGTGTTTATACATATAGGACAACAGGTCAGTAACGATTGGGTATAAAAAGAGCATCTCAGAGAGGCTGAGCCTTTCAGAAGTAAAGATGAGGAGGGCTTCACCACTGCACGAGACTGCACGAGCAAATAGTGCAATTCAAGAATAATCTCAACATAAAATAGAAAAGAACATTTGCTTTTAATTGTCTACAGTATATAATATCATTAAAAGATTCAGAGAATTGGGGAAATCTCTGTATGCAAGGGACAAGGCCAAAAACCAGCATTGGCTGGCCGTGATTTTTGGGCCCTCAGGCAGCACTGCATTAAAAACAGACATTGATTCTGTAGTGGAAATTACTGCATGGGGTCAGGAACACTTCTGAAAACCACTGTCTGTGAAAACAGTTCATCACTGCATCCACAAATGCAAATTAAATCTATATAACACAAAGAATAAATCATATATAAACAGGATCCAGAAATGCTGCCACCTTCTCTCGGCTTGAGCTTATTTAAAATGAACTGAAGGGAAGTGGAAAAGTGTGGTCAAACAAATAAACCTTAAAATTATTTCTGGAAATCATGGATGCTTTATCCTCTGGGCTAAAGACCACTCAGCTCATTATCAGTGCACAGTTCAAAAGCCATTATTCATCAAGGGTCAATTAATGCTGAACGATATATACAACATATGCTGCCGTCCAGATGACGTCTTTTTCAGGAAAGGTCTTGCTTATTTCAGCAAGACAATGTCAAACCACATTCTGCATGTATTACAACAGCACTGCTCTGTATTAAAAGAATCTGGGTGCTAAACTGGCCTGCCTGCAGTCCAGAACGGTCACCCACTGATAACATTTGGCAAATTACAAAATTAAAAATACAACATAAGAGATCCAGAACTGTTGAGAAGCTGAAATTCTACATCAAACTAGAATGGGAAAACATTTCACTTTCAAAACTACATTAGGTCTCAGTTCCCAAACATGATGAAACACAGTAGTGCACATGCCCCCATCCCAACTTTCTTGGAACATGTTGTTGGCATCAAATTCAAAATGGGCATATATTTTAAAAAATTAATAATAAAATTTGATATAACAAATAACATTTGATATGTTGTCTTTGTAGTATATTCCTTTAAAAATACAGTTAACATGCTTTTTATTCTTATTTACATTCTGCACAGCATCCCAACTTTTTGGAAATGGGGTTGTACCTGTTTTTAGAGATTTCATTAAGAAAATTTATCACATTATGTTGGTAGAAATTTTTCTTGATTTTAAAAAATGGATATATTAACTAGATTTTAGTTCATTTCACTTGAAAAAATACTGTTGTTTTGAAGTGTACTTAACCATTGGCTAAACAGCCAAATGTGAACCACACATACGCATTTCATCTTAGAGAAATTGTGAGATCACATATAACATCTTATAATGTTATACATTAAAGCAACAGGCCACAAGAGGCTGTGTGCAACTGCAATTTTATCACAGGGAAGGGTGTTCTTAGGCACAATGAAAAGTGGAGTAAAACCCCTTCCCCGTCATACAATTGCTCTAATGCACGGCCTCAAGTGGATTATTGGCTTTATAATACGTAGGCCAAAATTAAATATGATAAAATACACACTCTTTCAGAAAGTAAATTATTATTAATAATAATAATCGATATAAACAAGGATTCTGCCAAGAAATGTAGCTCCTTTAGAGTATGGTATTGTTGCCAAGCAACCCATGGACCACTGAATGAAGAAAACATTCACAGTCGCCCATCGTTGTATATTGCGGTCATTTCATGAACTTTTTGTCAGATATAAATGACGAATAAATTACCACTGAGTTTTATTAGCACCAAGCTAACGGCGTCCTTCTCAAACAGCTCCCTGCTCCCTTTATAGTGCATTATGTAGGGATTTAAATACTGGATACTGTGACCCAACAGTGCAAAATATAGCTAGAATTCCTCAGAATTCCTTAGGCTAGAATTCCTTAACATTTACAGTTAGCACACTATTTAGGGAGTATGGAGCCATTTGGCATATTAATGATGGAGTTGTTTATCTTTTAGCATGTTAGCTAGCTGACCAGCAAGTTTTGTTAAGAACAGAAGTTTTCAGTCGCTCAGTTTAAACAAAAAATGGGTTCTTATTTCATCAGTACACTCGGTAGTCCTGTGAGGAGCACTATGTGTTATTTGGTTCCAGAACTATCTGTTTTATAAAACATACTCCACCATTTTGAGAAATAAGATTATGATGGGCGTCCTAGGACCTTAGGAAAGTTTGTCAGCCATGTTTTAACCCCAAAATGGTATTTGCATGGATGTGAAACATTACTGAATCTGCCCAGAGGTGGTTTGCCGAATTCTGACTGCTGATAGAAACAACAGAAATCATAAATGAGCAGTATTTCAACATAACATCTGTTGTTTAAGGTGGTTGCCCTTTTATATTTCACAGTAAATCCTATTGTGCCACATTTACTGCCGGCACCACTTTAATGAAGACCTGGATGTGGATTAACCAGGGTTGCGACATTCTGGGGAAGTTTTTGGACAAAATAAATTTGGGTGACTATTGAATTCTAGTGTTTTTCAGCATGATTAGCCTCATAGCTCCAATGCTAAACTAAAAAAAGCATGATTCGGACATCAAACATGTCTTGGTTGGTTGACTACACCTGGAGCAGGTGGGGAAACTGTGCCAATTACATTTTTCACTGAACCATTGTTTTAAGGAAATATGATGAAAGACCCTTTAGAACTAAGACTTAGGATAGGCTGTGATTTTTGGCTATTTCGCCCACCCTTCACACTAAACCTCCTCCTCCCGTCGTGTTCCCACAATGCCTTTCTCTCGCTCTCTCCACACATATTGTCTTTTGCAGTGGGCTTTTTTTACTCCCATGGAGTTCTGGCGGCGGTCCAGGCAATGCCAGTCTGTCTCCTTTCACTGTGAACCAACAGCCAGTGCCAGCCAAACGCCTTCAAACATACCAAACACGACCAGCGAGAGAGCGAGCGAGAGAGCGAGAGAGAGAGAGGGAAACAGGGCGGGTGAGCCTGACAAAAGAATCAAGCAGGAGGGGACGGTGCCATCTGAAAGAGGGACCTTTTCCTTTTTTCGGACAAAACTTCAGAAAAGAGCGCACATAAACTGTCACACGTTCGCGTTTAAAATGCTGGAGGGGGGGACAAAAAAATAAATACACTGGACAAAACCACTGGGCAACAGAAATCAATCGGGATTTTAGTGCTTTTTCTGCCCGACAACGGCTAGGCTCCTGCTCTGCTGGACTCGAGTGGACTCTTATTTATCACCTAGCGAGGACTAACGCACACGGACTGATCCGAATGTTCTCTAGGATGCTAACAAACAGGGCAGAATCACAAAGGAAACTACGCTCTTGATCAACCACAAGGCTAGCTTCTTTTGTTTTCGCCAAGCTTCCGCCATCTTGCTTTAGCCACATTGTGGATCTACAAACATGGACGTACGCCAGCACTCTGCTGAGTGTTAGCGCTATAAGGTGAGCATATGGCTGCGTTCTGATTGGCGGGATTGTTCGGATTCACAGGTGGAACTGTTGGCCATGTTCCGCAACGTCCAAATCCTGCAGAGCACCATGCGTCCCTTTGGAATCTTCTGGAACGTTCTGGCACTGCTGGGTTTGAAATTAGCCGAGGATGGAGGTATTACTGTTGGGAATTTCTAAATTTGGCCAAATGAGACCGAAATATCTCGGTTAGAAACAGCACTGGCAATCATGGAACTGAAAGAACCAACGCTAAATCGTCAGCAACAACCCAATAATGTCAAATAACACAAATTCATACAAAGAACACCAACAATCAATTAAAGTTGCGTAAAAACAACTGGAAAATTGTTAGCATCCCCTATGCACAAAGCTCAATTAACAGTATCACAAAAACATCACAAGGGGATAGTCCAGATAGTCACATCAAATAAAGGGACATTTCTTTAGTTTAGCACTTGAGCTACGATGCTAGTGTAGGTAACAAGTAATGACTTACTTATTTGGTCTTAATTTAGGCCTCAAAATGTCTGCTACTGTTTTTAGCTATGCTAACGTACTTTAGTCCATGTTTATAGATAACACTGAGTCATACAGTGTCAGAAACCACATAATCAGGTTTATTGGAGATGCTGAAAAAGCAAATGATAATTTAAGCAGGCAGTTAGCACTGTGTTTCCTTATTTGTTATTTGTTTACATTTATGGCATTTTGCTGACGCTCTTATCCAGAGCGACTTACGATTTTATCATTTTACACAGGTAGGCCAAGATGGTGTTAGGAGTCTTGCCCAAGGACCCTTATTGGTATAGTGTAGGGTGCTTGTCCTGGTCGGGGTTTGAACCCCAGTCTACAGCGTAGAAGGCAAGCTCCATTAGCTTCACAACTCCAGTTCTAAAATGAAGAACCTTGCTGGCTGATTTATAACACATGCGTTGAGTGAAAAAATTAAATAGATTTGCTTTTTAGCTGGATTATCACTTTAAATACACAATGGCTACCTCAGCAAAACATCAGGCTACATCTCTGAAGGTTGTTCCAATCTTCTTCTGCCTAACTGGCTGCTGCGCTCCCTTTGAATCGTGGATTACAAGCAGGGAGGTTTTTTTTGCTGACCCACAACTAAAAGCAATGACCTTAAAGGGTCGTCTGAAATGAGCCCAGGGCCCATCACCCTGGAAGAGAAATGACAGAGCGAAGCCTGTACCACATGTTCAGCTCACAGCAGTATCCAGGCAACCATTTCCGGTTGCCATGGAGAGAAGTCACCCCCCACCCTTGGAGACAGAGCTGGCAAGATGGAGGCAAGAACGTCTGGAGGAACTGCACCAGCATGTATTCAGTTTTTGAGTTGTCGTATTTTGTTTAAAACGTAGCACTACTGGTTCTTTTTTCTCTGTTCCAACTGAACAAATAAATATTGTGACATACTGTGCATGGTGAAATTTTCCTGAAGTATCGCAATTATATATTTTTCCAATATCGTTCACCTCTACAAAATTCAAGCATGAAAGTGGAACTCCACCATTTTTCACCTTGCAGTGGAGGTGATAGGAACCAGGGGTCACTATGACTACCACACAAAAATAGACATTTTATTTGCTATCCAAAACCACCAGTGAACCTACGTGTGTCTTCTGAGTTTATGTGGAAAGTTGATGATGGTAAAATAGAAATAAATCTGAAATAAGTTTTCTTTTGGGGGCTATTTTGCTTCACAACACCCCACGCATAATGTATCCATCCACCATTAATTAATTTCAACTTTCTGTGAGGGAGCTTTTAGAGGTGGACGTATGGTTCCTATCACCACCACTGTGAACAATTCAGAATTTCTCTAAAACAAGGCATTTCACACCAAAAACTCTGAATGACTTTGTGAACATCTGAACTATTTAATTACCCAGATATTTTGGAAAATTTTGTGAAATTCCCCTTTTAGTAGCCCTTCAGAGGTAGACTAAAACGGCCTACAAACAGGCTGCTAACAGCTTAAAGTGAATTTAAGCCATCACCCATGAATGCAAAAGGTGTCTTGAGTTATTTTAAAGGAGAATAATGTAGCTAACAATGAACAGAAGCTTTCCATTAGCATGGTGCCTCAAACCATGTGGAGGTCTTCAGTATCTCTAATAGACTTGATTATGTGGTTTATGACTCACTGTTGTCTATAAACACAGACTAAAGTACAGCTAATCAGGTCTGTCACAAGTGTAAACCCACACAAGACCTTTGACCCTGCTGAGGATCTGAGCTCTAGAATTCAAACTGAATGGGGATCTCTAGAATCTGACTATAAAAGGCAGCCAGGACCTGAACAGCAGGTTCTGCCTCCGTCGGACCCCAAAGGCCCGGAAACTTCCGCCGTGCCGCGAGCTGCTCCGACAGACGGAGCTGGAATTTACGACGTGGGCGGAGCTTTCAAGCGCAAAATGCACAGATGGTCCCACTGACAGTGCCATGGCACCAAATCTCCCACAATGCAGTGCTCTGCCCTGGGCACAGTGGAAGGGCAGAAAGAAGAACGATGTGGTTGGAATTTTGGAGGCTCCTGTCACAGAACATTCATTACATACTGTAATGTTTTGTTTACTAGTATATGCATATTGTAATTACATGCAGCGCTGATATCATTTCCAAATAAAAGGGTCTTCATAGCAGCTGAGACTCAAGCACAGTCACACTTTAAACTCATAAAGCTTTTACATATTTTTATAAACAATAACACACATCCCCCTTAATGCTGAACGGGAATGTTTCAGGTTGATGTTGCACTCTTATGATTTTTGCACGGCAGCTGTATCTGAGAGTACATCTGAAATATGTGTATTTTTGTGTATAATATCCAGTTTTGGGCTTTGTTTGTTTTTTGTTTTGTTTTGTTTTTTTGCTATGCATACAAACAAATTTCACCAGATCTGTCACCATCATGGAATTTTATCTGACTATTAACTGTCATACAAATGACTGCAATTAAGGACTTAATTGTACTTTCTTGCTTATTCGATGCAACTATTTATGTAAAAGCCTAAAATGCCATATTGGCTTATAAATGTCTCAGATACCCAGAATCATGCGTTTTCAGGCCAAGTTTGTATTTTTACTCAAGAGTGAAAATATAAGCAAAAAATCTCTCATTCTGCCAGCATGCATGCTAAAAACATTAGCATTAGCTACACATATTAGCTATGTGTATTAGCTAACAAATAAACTAACATTACTCAGTGCTGCTCTTTAAACATGAACTTTTCTCGCTTTCCGTCTTACTGGCTGTGTTTACATGCAAAGATATTTACCAGTCAATCCAACTGAATATATTCCGATTACTGATGACTGACTGAGGTGTTTATATCTCACGCTACTCAAGAATCTGATGGAAAACCTCCATTTACATGAGCACAAGTAATCCATGACAACCAGCATCACGTGAGTCCAGTCAGAGTGAGATGAGCAGCAGTGAGCAGTGCTTGTTTTTTTTAATTACTTTAAAATGATTTCATACTCAGGAAAGCATACATCACGTGTCCTTATTAAAGAAGGCAGAGAGGAAGACATCATGTTCTGAGACACAGAAGCTGGACGTCCATCCCACCTCCGTCTTTTAAATATCAGATCTTTTCCTGTTGGACAGACTTGACTTTTAGCCTACTTTAGCTGGCTAACTGTGAAATCTTGTTCAATACTTCTGACTGGAAGTGAAATCCCACTGACTCTGAAAATTTCTGTAAAATTCAGAGTGTGAGATGTGAGCAGAGTGATTCAGAGTAGTGTGGTGTGAAATGGTTCAGATGTCTTTATAGTGGTGGTGATAGGAACCATGACTACAACACTAATACATTTTATTTACTATCCAAAACCACCAGTGAACCTACACCTGTTTTCTGAGTTTTATATGGAATGCTGGTGATAAAATGGTGAAAAATCTGAAACAATAAGTTTACTTTGGGGACTATTTCTTGGGGACACACAACACCCTGTATATAATGTGTCCCTCCACCATGAATGGATTTGAATCTCTCAAAGTTATCGTAAAACAATCTATCACTCATCAGGCAGTGAATTCATAACCATTTCATATAACAACTTTCTGTGAGGGAGCTTTCAGAGGTGCACGTTCCTATCACCACCACTGGGAACAACTCTGGCAGTTAAGTTTCTCTAGAACGGAGCGTTTCACGCCAAACCACTCTGAACGACTCTCAACCACTTAATCATGCAGACATTTACAACTAAGTTATCCGTTTTGTCCCCACGCCCAAACACAAGTGAACATTTCTCAGTGAACTGGACAAAATTATAGTCCAAAGTGAGGAATATCTCTGATAAGTTCTCATGCTTGACTGCACGTCTCTGACTGTGTGTTCAGGACGGCGCGCATGCGCGCTAAAGTCGAAGGTGCAGTTTATCTCAGGGTTAACTTTCTGTCGGTACACCAGCAGGACAGTTTTACCTGCTACCTCCATCCTGGTGTGTCTTCCTCTGAGAGCCTGCTCTTTAGTGGGCAGCACGGAGCTCCTACTGGCCATGCTGAGCGCGAGGAACCACACGAGCACGAGTGTAAGTGTGAGTGTGAGCGTCCCGTCACGGATGTCAACAAACATGGCGTCCGGGAGAACGTAGGAGGAAGCACGGGGGGAGGGGGGGGGGTGGAGCCTACAGTGAAGCACATGAATATTCATAGATGTGCGTCCATGCGGAGACGCAGCGTCATGAATATTAAGCAGGCGGAGCTTTAAGCTTTTAATGTGCAAGAAATTGAAATTAATAGCCTCGCGCAGAATCCACATGAACTCAAAACACAGCAGACTGCAGACATTAAAGTTACACACCTGGAAACAATTAATCACTATTTATCCACACTCTTAAAAAATACGGTTCTCCAGGAGTTCTACATAGAACCACTGCATGCTGTAAGGGTTCTTTGCATTGTGTAATGCTTCGGATTGATGTAGAATGTGTTGCATATGGTTCTATATAGCACCAGAAGGGTTCTGCTGTTGTGTACAAGCTTGAAATCATAACAACAGCAGAAACCTTTTGTTGCTACATAGAACAATGTTCCACATAGAACCATATACAGTACATTCTCTGTCAATCTGAAGAACCACTTTACCATGCAAAGAATTATTTAAGAATGCAAATGGTTCTTTGAGTGTTCATGGTTCTATATAGTGCACTGTTGCTAATAAAGAACCCATAAAGAACCATCTTTTTAAAGAATGTAAACATAAATGTTTGCATTATTATTATTTTTTGCATTACTCTCATAGAACCACATCTTATGCATGTATACTCTACTTAGCTGATACTCTCAGACGGCACAGTGATTATATTTCACAGAATTTGCTGCAGCGCTTAATATACATGCATAAGTGTGTGAATTAATGCTAATTTGATTCCACAGCAGCTAATTAGAATATTCATCAATTTCTGAATGGGCTGAAGGAGCTCTCAGTAAGCGTTGAGCTGTGCTTTACATTATCATAAGCAAATGCTGTAGTTAAATACTGTGAAATAAATTATCGTCAGAGAGCACTTTATGAAGTGTAAAGTTATTATTATTATTTTTTATTTATTTATTTTACAAAAGCTTAACAAGGATTCATTCCAATTCATTTATTCTGCATTGATCAGCATTTGAGATGCAAACAGAGTGATTCAGAGTGGTTGGGTGTGAAATGGTTCAGATTACTTTACAGCGGTGGTGATAGGAACCAGGGGTCACCATGGCTACAACACAAATATAGACATTTTATTTACTATCCAAAACCACCAGTGAACCTACATGAGTTTTATATGGAATACTGAAGTTGGAATATCTGAAATAATACGTTTTCTTCGGGGACAATTTTGCCTCACAGCACCCTGCATATCACATATCCCTCCACCATGAATGGATTTTAAGGCCAAAATGTTCCTGAAACTATCATAAAACAGTGTCTCAGACATCAGAGACTGAATTCATAACCATTTCATGTAATAACTTTCTGTGAGGGAGCATTTAGAGGTGGACGTCTGGTTCCTATCACCAACACTGTGAACAATTCTGATTCGGTGAGTTTCTCTAGAATTGAACGTTTCACACCAAACCACTCTGAACGACTTTGTTTACATCGTAAACACTTCATCTCACTGAATTTTTGAAAGATGGGTGGAATTCCCCTTTAATGCTGCTAGAAGCGTTTTTTAAAATGTACGATTATTAAAATACTCAGCATTTAAAGACAAACAGACGGAGAGAGAGAAAGAGAGAGGCTGTTTTGATGCATATAAATGTGCTTTCTTAAATGCACTGATTGTGGTGTTAGTGAAGGAGAGAGGTGTGATTAAGGCTTTTGTTTTTTTTTTTAATTTTAATTTTTTAATTTTATTCCGGCTTTATTGTGCTTTTACAGTCGCAGTCACAGACTGGCTGGCGTGAATGCTCTCACGTCCCTGATTAACATGAGAAAAAAGGCGCAGTGGACTGTTTGGTGTTTTAGTGTAATTGTCACTTCAGTGGTTTCACTTGAGTGAGAGCCTTAATTAAAATTATAAATCATGCGTCATTCCTGAAGAACGTTACTCTCTCTCTCTCTCTCTCTCCCCCCCCCCCCCCTCTCTCTCTCTCTCTCTCTCTCCCTCTCTCTCCCTCTCTCTTTCTCTCTCTCTCTCCCTCTCTCTTCCTCTCTCTTTCCCTCTCTCTCTCTCTCCCTCTCTCTCCCTCTCTCTTTCTCTCTCTCTCTCTCTCTCTCTCTCTCTCTCTCTCTCTCTCTCCCTCTCTCTCTCTCTCTCTCTCTCTCTCTCTCTCTCTCTCTCCCTCTCTCTCTCTCTCTCTCTCTCTCTCTCTCCCTCTCTCTCTCTCTCCCTCTCTCTCCCTCTCTCTCTCTCTCTCTCTCTCTCTCTCTCTCTCTCCCTCTCTCCCCCTCTCTCTCCCCCTCTCTCTCTCTCTCTCTCTCTCTCTCTCTCTTTCTCTCAAATTATCTGTTTTAATCCAGGCCATCAGTAAAATTGCAGAGAGCTCCAACAGCTTCTATCAATAGCCAATCCATGTTTTTCCCCCCTCATTTTGCAAAATTTGGTCGCCGAAATCTGATGTGGGAAAATAAAAAATAAATAAATTAGTAGTGCAAAAGTAATACATCAATGAATGTTACAGGCATGTTTCTTTTTTTTAAAGATGAATTTGAGTAAATATGAATATGGGACCATATGGGAATCTGACATATATAAAAATAAATATATATATATATATATATATATATATATAGATTAAGAGCCCTTGAAAATTCATATTTTTTACGAGTGGAGAAATATATTCCATTCATAAGTAATAATTAAAATTACACCTGCATAAAAAAAAAGTTTGTGTTCCTTTAATGAAATATAAACAGTTCTTGTTGGTGGGCAGAGAGCTTAAGGCCCTGCTGTAGAACATGCTAGCACGCTAGCAGAGCAGACCTCTAATGTAGCTCATATCTCAGATAAAGATAAACATTTCTTTGTGCTTGTTTTGTGCTGAGGCTGTTCTTGGTCGCAGATGATAGAGATAGAAGCCTGTACAGGTTCAGAAGAGGACCATACGGCTCTGGGTAACGGCCCCAATCCTGCACTGGGATTAGCGTGTTAGCTTGTTAGCTCGTTAGCTTGTTAGCAGGTAGCTCGTTAGGCTGAAAGGCTGAGGCCTTTATAGGCCTTTATATCCCCTCTTCAAACCCCCACCCTGTTAGCCCCATTTGCTCCTGTGGCCTGAAAGCCCTCGGCCTGTGGAGGCCTGGGTAAGCCACGCTTAGCCTACATACAGCAACAGATTAGCATTACCCATAATCCCTCACAGCCTGGACGGCCATGTGCTGCTTCTACATGTCTATCTTTCTCTTCTTCTGTCTCATCCTGCAATAATTCCTGGAGGTCATTTGACCTTCTGTAATGAATCGGTTGTAAGTGTTACAGTAAAACAACTGCCCATTGACTTCCAATATGAGTTTCGAGTCAGTGGGATTTCTGCTTTGTTCTAAGTTCAGGGAAATGTATTGAAAATACTGCCTGTGGTAATTGACAGCATGCAACAGACAGAGATGAGGTTAAAAACCTGCAGTACTCCTTTAATAACAACTGTACAGCTTAATCAATTCATTTCATTTTATTGCGCACTCTGTTGATTTTCTAACTTTCTAACTAATTTTCTAAGTTAGCACATAACATATTGTCATTGAAAAAAAATAGGACAGGGCAAAAACATTTTTAACCATCATTCTAATTCCACATGAATTTGGAGCATTTCTCCTCGCCCAATAATCATGAGATTTTCTCACTTATTAGGTAACCGTCATGTCTAAACTAAATGGAGATGTTTTTCTTTGGACAATGACAACATTTGTGCAAAGTTACTGCGCAATTTCTATTAAATTGCTGTCTTCAATATAATGAAAGAAAATAAAACATACAATTTGCCCAAACATTTGCACACGCCACACTTTATGTTCATTTCTTTTGTTAAATTTAATAAATACATAGTAACTGTGCATAAACTGCAGAAGTGTGTTCCCTGTTAATTTATTTTCCATCCATCCATCCATCCATTATCCAACCAGCATCCTAAGCAATGAGGCCCAGACCTCCCTTTCCCCAGCCACTTCCACTAGCTCTCCAAGGGGAATTCCGAGGCGCTCCCAGGCCAGCTGGGCGATATAGTCACGCCAGCGTGTCCTGGGTCTTCTCCGGGGTCTCCTCCCAGGTGGACTTGCCTGTGACAGGTGGACTCCTGTGCCTTGCGTCCAGGAGGCATCCTAACCAGATGCCCGAACCACCTCAGCTGGCTCCTCTCACCAAACCGGACACCCTCCATCCCCTGACTGCACCTAGGGCAGTCCTGACGGAGTCCAACTCTCACTAGGAATGAGCCTGACTTACTGCCGGCTATGCGAACCAAACTCCAGCTTTGTTTCTACAGGGCCTGAATGGCTCATAGCAAAGAGCCATGTACCCTGTACTCCCGAAGCACCTCCCACAGAATACCCCGGGGAACACAGTCGAATGCCTTCTCCAGATCCACAAATCACATGTGGACTGGTTGGGCAAACTCCCATGAACCCTCCAGAATCCTGGAGAGAGTGGAGTTGGTCCAGTGTTCCACGACCAGGGCGGAACCCGCACTGCTCCTATTGGATCCGAGGTTCGCCTATAAGCCGGACTCTCTTCTCCAGTACCCCTGCATAGACCTTACCAGGGAGGCTGAGGAGTGTGATTCCCCTGTAGTTGGAACACACCCTCCGGTCCCCTTTTTTAAAAAGAGGCACCACCACCCCAGTCTGCCAATCCATTGGCACCGCCCCCGATGTCCACGCAATGTTGAAAAGGCGTGTCAGCCAAGACAGCCCCACAACATCCAGAGCCTTGAGGAACTCAGGGTGGATCTCATCCACCCCTGGAGCCTTGCCACCAAGGAGCTTCTTAACTACCTTAACGACTTCGGCCTCAGTAATAGACAAGCCTATTCCCATGTCCCCAGACTCTGCCTCCTCACTGGAGAACGTGTCGGTGGGATTGAGAAGGTCCTCAAAGTATTCCTTCCACCGCCCAATGACGTCTTCAGTTGAAGTCAGCAGCACACCATCTCCACTATATACAGTGCTAGTGGCACACTGCTTTCCCCTTCTGAGTTGCCTGACGGTTTGCCAGAATCTTTTCAGAGCCGATTTAAAGTCACTTTCCAAGGCCTCCCCAAACTCCACCCATACACAGGTTTTTGCCTTGGCGACGACTGAAGCCGCAGATCGCTTGGCCTGTCGATACCTGTCAGCTGCCTCTGGTGTCCCACAGGCCAACCATGCCCGGTAAGACTCCTTCTTCAGCTTGACGCCATCTCTCACCTGGGGTGTCCACCACCGGGTTCGAGGATTACCGCCCCGACAGGCACCAACTACCATACGGCCACAGCTACAGTCAGCTGCTTCAACAATAGAGGAACGGAACATAGCCCATTCTGAGTCAATGTCCCTCACCTCCCCCGATATCTGGTCAAAGTTCTGACGGAGGTGTGAGTTGAAGATCAATCTGACAGGTTCTTCTGCCAGATGTTCCCAGCAAACCCTCACTATACGTTTGGGCTTGCCTGGTCTGACTGGCATCTTCCCCCACTACCTGATCCAACTCACCACCAGGTGGTGATTAGTTGACAGTTCAGCTCCTCTCTTTACCCGAGTGTCCAAAACACATGGCCGCAAGTCCAATGACACGACTACAAAGTCAATCATTGAACTGCGGCCTAGGGTTTCCTGGTGCCATGTGCACTTATGGACATCCTTGTGTTCAAACATGGTGTTCGTGATGGACAAACTGTGGTTTGCACAGAAGTCCAAAAACTGAACAACACTCGGGTTCAGATCAGAGAGGCCATTCTTCCCAATCACACCCCTCCAGGTCTCACTGTCATTGCCCATGAGAGCGTTAAAGTCCCCCAGTAGGACTTAGAGTCCCAAGGACTGTAAGAAGGCTGGGTACTCTGAACTGCTGTTCGGTGCATAAGCACAGACAGCAGTCAGGACTTGTTCCCCAACCTGAAGGCATAGGGAAGCTACCCTCTCGTCCACCGGAGAAAACCCCAACATACAGGCACCGAGTCGAGGGGCTATGAGAAAGCCCACACCTGCCCGCCGCCTCTCACCATGGGCAACTCCAGAAAAGAATAAAGTCCAGCCCCTCTCAAGGAGATTGGACCCAGAGCCCAAGCTGTGTCTTGTGGTGAGCCCGACTATATCTAGCTGGTATCTTTCAAGCTCGCACACCAACTCAGGCTCCTTCCCCGCCAGTGAGGTAACAGTCCACGTTTCAAAAGCCAGTTTCAGCAACCGAGGATCAGAACGCCAAGGCCCACGCCTTCGGACACTGCCTTCGATCCACAAAGCACCGAACCCCTACTACTGCCTCTCCCATTGGTGGTGGGTTGATGGGAGGGGGGACTCATGTAACTCATTTGGGCTGGGCCCGGCCAGGCACCATGAGTAAATGCCATGACTAAATTCATTAGTGTGTATGTGATGTTTCACTTCACGGATGGGTTAAATGCGGAAGTGGAATTTCCGCGTTTGTGGGATTAATAAAGTATCACTTAATTTTACTTATAGTTTATCTTCTTCTTCTTTCGGCTGCTCCCTTTAGGGGTCGCCACAGCGGATCATCTGCCTCCATCTTGCCCTATCCACTGCCTCCTCTACTTTTAAACCAACCATCTCCATGTCCACCTTCACTACACCCATAAACCTTCTCTGAGGTCTACCTCTTCTCCTTCTACCTGGCAGCTCCATCTCCAACATTCTTTGACCAATATATCCACTATTCCTCCTCAACACATGTCCAAACCATCTCAACCTGCCCTCTCTGGCTTTATCTCCAAACTGCTCCACCTTCACTGTCCCTCTGACCTGCTCATTTCTAATCTTGTCCATCCTTGTCACTCCCAACTAAAATCTCAGCATCTTCATCTCCACCACCTCCAGCTCAGCCTCCTGTCTTTTAGACAGAGCCACAGTCTCCAAACCCTACATCATAGCAGGACGCACTACTGTCTTATAAACCTTCCCTTTCACTCTTGCTGCTATCCTTCTGTCACACATCAGCCCTGACACCTGTCTCCACCCACTCCATCCTGCCTGCACCCTCTTCTTCACCTCTTTTCTACACTGTCCATTGCTCTGGATGGTTGACCCAAGATATTTGAAGTCATCCACCTTTACAACCTCTACTCCTTGCATCTTCACCTTTCCACCTGCCTCCCTCTCATTCACACACATGTATTCCGTCTTGTCTCTACTGACCTTCATTCCTCTCCTCTCCAGTGCAAACCTCCACCTCTCCAGATTCTCTTCCACCTGCTCTCTACTCTCACCACAGATTACAATGTCATCTGCAAACATCATGGTCCATGGAGCCTCCTGCCTGGTTACATCAGGGATCAGCTTTGAGCCCCTTCTTGTTTGCAATGGTGATGGAAAGGTTAACTTATAGTTTATAATTGCAATAAAACATTTCTTCCACCAACCACTGAAGGTAAAGAAGAACATTCAGTCACTCATAACTGACTGTGTTGCAGTCATTGCATGAAATTATTTACTTTTTGTCACACAAAATTACAATATCTTATATGCTAATGCTAATTTCCACTAGCAGTGTCTTGTTAGCATCAAGGTAGCACTGCCACATATTCATTTTCACTGGGTTTCATGCTATTTCATGAGATCTACCAAAAACACAGACATTCTAAACATGTAAGAAATTCAATTAATTTATTATTTACTTTTGGTATTGCCGTTTTACAATGCATCAGTCAGTGAATATTTCAGTAACACGCAGCATTAATAGAGAAGTGCTTTGGCCTGTTAGCTGGTCTGTTAGCCTGTTTAGCATGGTATATTTTAGCCTAGTCGCTAAGAAAATCAGTTCATCAGTTTAAATAGAACTGGGCTCTTCTTTCATTTGTCCGTGTGTTTGGTGGTCAACATGAGCAGCTCTACTGTCCATTCACAGCACAGTGGATTTTAGGGACCTAGAGTCCCTTTTAGACTCGGTTGCACCCACTCAAATGGCTACACTCTTAAGAAGGATGGTTCTTTAAGGGTTCTTTAGAAAGGGGAAAGGTTCTATTTAGAATGCATGTGTATATTGAGCATTTTTCGGCTTTGAATGCGAAACAGATGTTAGGACCCAGACTATTTTTTCTTAACTTTGTAATGTGAAACATTTTCAATACGTTATGCTTTTCCACATGGGTAGCCCTGCATATACACACTCACCCTTCCCCCACTCTCTCTCTCTCTCTCTCTCTCTCTCTCTCTCTCTCTCTCTCTCTTTCTGTCGCTCTCTGTTCCTGTCCTGAATGATTCTCCTCTCCTCTGCAGATCCAGTTTGTGGTGGGATTACAGTAAATCTGCACTGGCTCTTCCTCCACACACTCATCCTCATCCTCCGCACTGCAAAGAAGCTTTAACTAAAACCCATTTAGGACCGGCCCGAAAGAGAAAGAGAGAGAGAGAGAGAGAGAGAGAGAGAGAGAGAGAGAGACAGAGAGAGAGACAGAGAGAGAGACAGAGAGAGGACAGATGCGCCGAAATTCAGCTGCGGCAAAGACAATCAATAAAGGCGGACTGTGTGAGAATAATGAAATAAAATGAGGCCTGTAATTGGTGGGTTTTTCTCTTGATGAATGCTACACACTTCTGCTGATTTCACTCAAAGCTATGAGAGAATTTAACCACAGTGCCGTATCTGCGGGCAGAACATGGACTAAAAGCTTTCAGAGAAAATTTTACACTTTCGTTCCGTCACCCTAATCAATCAGTGAATCAATCAACCGATCTTACATCACCTCACCCAATCAATAGAATGAAATGTAGATGTACAGAAGTTGCATTGTGTAAAGGTCAGCAGGGACAAGCATGAGCTACTAGGTCAAAGTCCACACAAGAAGCAGTATATTTATGTTACTGCATGGATATTACACTGTACTTTATTGTATTACATTGTACTGCACCATACTGTACAATATTGTACTGTTTTATACTGTACTGCACTGTACTACATTACAGTGTACCATACTGTACTGCACTACACTGTGCTGCCCTGTAATAAATTGTACTGCATGGATATTATACTGTACTGCACTGTACTACATTACAGTGTATCATGCTGTACTGCACTACACTGTGCTGCACTATATTGTACTGCATGGATATTACAGTGTACTGTACCATATTGTAGTGCATGGTACTACACTGTACTGCACTACACAGTGCTGCACTGGACTATATTGTACTGCATGGATATTATACTGTACGTCTTTGTACTACATTGTAGTGTATGGGTGTTAGACTGTATTGAACTGTCCTACATTGTATTTTACAGCACAGCACTACACTATACTGTATTGTATTATATTGTACTGCATGGATATTATACTGTACTGTACTGCACTATATTGCACTGTACTGCACTACATTGTGCTGCACTGTAATATATTATATTGCAGAATATTGCACTGTACTACAATATACTGTATCACACTTTGCTGCACTACCCTATACTGCACTGTATTGTGCTCTACCACACTGTATTGCACTGTACTATATTATACTGCATGAATATTATACTATACTGCACTGTACTACATTGTACTGTCCCACACTGTACCACACTGTGCTGCACTGTGCTATATTGTAGTGCATGGATATTATACTGCACTGCACTGTACTACATTATAACATACTAAAGATACATACAATATGTTTGTAGAATATCTGTAGAATATTGTAATACACAGTTTATACTGTGCCATACTGTACCAACCAATATTATAATGTGCTATATTGTACTGCATGGTACACTGGTGTAGCATAATATACTAAATAGCATTATACTTCATTGTTTTGTACTGTACTTTACTGTATTTTACCGCATTGAACTATATTGTACTCTACTGTATTTCACTACATTGTACTTTATTATATTTAACTTCATTGTATTGCACTTTACTGTGCTTATTAGTTTTTTTTATTTTACTTCACTGTGTTTACTGTACTATGGTATATTTTACTGTATAGCACATTGTATGTTATTTTACTTCAATGTACTGTTTTACTGTCATAGTTCTTCATATTGTATGCTATTGCATTTTTATTTTAAATTACTGTACAATGTTGTGTTTTACTGTTGTATTTCCTTTTATCTTTTACTGTACTGTATTTTCCTCTAATAGTACTTTATTGTACTGTATTTTACTATATTGTATTTTATTTCACTACAGCCAATTTTATTGTACCATATATCATTTGACTGTACTGGCTGTATTTTATTGTCATAGTAGTTTATTGTATTTTATTTTGCTGTACTGTATTTTACTGTACTCCATTTTATTGTACTTTACTGTAATGGCTCTATTATATTGTAATATTACTTTATTGTGTTTTATTTTACTATACTGTATTTTACTGCACAGTACTGTATTTTACTGTACTGGCTCTATTTTATTGTAACAGCACATTATTATATTTTATTTTATTTTACTGTACTGTATTTTATTTTATTGTACTTTACTGTACTGTATTTTATTTTATTGTACTTTACTGTACTGGCTCTATTTTATTGTAACAGTACTTTTTTGTGTTTTATTTTACTGTACTGTATTTTATTGTACTTTACTGTACTAACTCTATTTTATTTTAATAGTACTTTATAGGGTTTTATTTTACTGTACTGTATTTTATTGTGGGCGGCACGGTGGTGTGGTGGGTAGCGCTGTCGCCTCACAGCAAAGAGGGCCTGGGTTCGATTCCCCGACCGGGTGACCGAGGTCCTCTCTGTGTGGAGTTTGCATGTTCTCCCCGTGTCTGCGTGGGTTTCCTCCGGGTTCTCCGGTTTCCTCCCACAGTCCAAAGACATGCATTCAGGCCAATTGGACATGCTAAATTACCCCTAGGTGTGAGTGTGTGAGTGACTGTCTGTGTCTGTCTGTCTGCCCTGTGACGGACTGGCGACCTGTCCAGGGTGTATCCTGCCTTCCGCCCGAAGACTGCTGGGATAGGCTCCAGCACCCCCCCGCGACCCTGACGGAGAAGCGGATTAGAAAATGGATGGATGGATGGATGTATTTTATTGTACTTTACTTTGCTGACTATTTTATTGTAATAGTAATTTATTCTGTTTTATTTTACTTTACTGTATTTTCCTGCACTGTATGGTATTTTATTGTGCTTTACTGTACTGACTCTATTTTATTGTAATAGTACTTTATTGTGTTTTATTTTCCTGCACTGTATGTTATTTTATTGTGCTTTACTGTACTGACTCTATTTTATTGTAATAGTACTTTATTGTGTTTTATTTTCCTGCACTGTATGGTATTTTATTGTGCTTTACTGTACTGGCTCTATTTTATTGTAATAGTACTTTATTGTGTTGTATTTTCCTGCACTGTATGGTAATGTACTGTACTGTATTTTATTGCACTGTACGGTATTTTGCTTTCCTCTACTGACTCAGTTTTATTGTGCTTTACTGTACTGTATTTTACTGCACTTTATGGTATTTTATTGTGCTTTACTGTACTGGCTCTATTTTATTGTAATAGTACTTTATTGTGTTTTATTTTCCTGCACTGTATGGTATTTTATTGTGCTTTACTGTACTGACTCAATTTTATTTTAACAGTACTTTATTGTATTTTATTTTACTGTACTGTATGGTAATGTACTGTACTGTATTTTATTGTGCTTTACTGTACTGACTCAATTTTATTGTAATAGTACTTTATTGGTATTTTACTGCACTGTACTGTATTTTACTGTACGCTGTCGGGGACAAAGCTGCTACGCCACCGAACACCAGAGGCCTTTTCATCTCAGCGTTACAGCAGTGATAACGAGGACCAAGACATCATGCTTTGGCCTCAACAAGCTTCAATTCACAGGAGAGAGAGAGAGAGAGAGAGAGAGAGAGAGAGAGAGAGAGAGAGAGATGAGATGAGATGAGATGAGATGTGATGGAGAGAGAGAAAGAGAGAGAGAGAGAGAGAGAGAGATGAGATGAGATGAGATGAGATGAGATGTGATGGAGAGAGAGAGAGAGAGAGAGAGAGAGAGAGCGCTCCAGCGCTTCAGGCCAAAGGGAAGCTCCTTCAGCAGGGAGGCAGAGCGCTGTGTTAGAGCTCAGCATTGGATTTCATTAGAAGACTGAGCTCACATTAACTAATGAATTCCTGACGGGCAGAAAACGTTCATCTGTTCATGGACTATAAATAAAGAATTTGCAAAAATATCTAAACATTGCATTATGTGTTCATTATCACACAGGCACTTAAACAGACACAGTGACCGTGTTTATCAATCAAACACACACAGACTCTGCGGTACTGCAACTAACCAACCCCACCGTTACAGGGGAATTACACCGAAATTTGAGATATTCCACATAAGATACATGGTCACATGGTTGAGAGACAGAGTAAACGGAGTCGTTCAGAATGGTTCGGTGTGAAACGCTCTGTTCTAGAGAAACTTGCCGAGTCAGAATTGCACACAGTGCTGGTGATAGGAACCAGACATCCACCTCTAAAAGTTCCCTCACAGAACGTCCTTAAATGAAATGGTTATGAATTCACTGCCTGATGTCTGAGACACTGTTTTATGATAGTTTTGAGAAGATTTTGGCTTTGAACTCCACTCATGGTGGAGAGATGCATAATATGCAGGGTGTTGTGAGACAAAATAGTCCCCAACGAAAACTCCATATAAAAAAACATAAAACTCAGAAAACACATGTAGGTTTATTTTCCGTGTTTAACATGTTTGATTTTCAGTTACTATATGATGGTGGGAGAAGAAATGTCATAGAGAGAGAGAATGGGAAGAGGGATGGGAAGAGCAGGAGAAGGAAGGGAGATGGGAAAAGAGCCTGGCATCTCACACATTATCTTATGATTATTTTGTTATAAAGATTTGTCTCAAAATGTATTTCAGCCCTTTTACTTTAGTGCATTCATGGCAGAGGGGTACATGAGGAGTGTTGCAAGGCAGAAGTTTCCAGAAAAAAAAAGATTTCTTTCGGATTTATGCCTAAATATCCCGTCAACATTCCATATAAAACTCAGAACACACGTGTAGGTTCACTGGTGAATTTAGATGGTAAATAAAATATCTTTATTTGTGTTGTATTCATGGCGACCCCTGGTTCCTATCACCACCACTGGAAAGAAATCTTGAGTATATATGTTTTTCTACAATAAACCATTTCACATCAAACCACTCTGAATTACTTTGTTTACATCTCAAAGACTGAATTCTTCAGATTTTTTTTTTAAAATGGGGGAATCCCCCTTTAATTTCTGTTTTCACTACAACTGTACCCCTCTGGGCTCTGAGGTCATTCTCTCAATTTGTGCATATCTTCTTAAAATCTCCTTTAAAGGCCCTTCATATAACACGATACTCATACGTTTCATATCAAAATACTTCGTTATCTTCATCGCTACTTTCCAGTAGTGGACGAACACACAAATCCACCAGTTCCATGCAGTGAGAGGCAGATGATGTGTATCTCAGCCCCTCTTCACAGCCTCATTACTCCACATGTGTCACGTATGATCTTGCGATAAGATGAAATGGACAGGGCGACTCTACAGATTCAGGAGGCATTTGAACTGTATTTCTGC
>NC_051220.1:10920000-10925000 GCF_015220715.1 Pygocentrus nattereri
AACAGAGAATTTGATGTGTGGGCGAGTTTGTGGAACCCAGAGGGTTCAATTTAAAGCTCCAGATTTTCAAAAGATGTTCAATGGTGAATCTGTAAAAGTGAGACCTGATTTTTCGGCAGAGTAGACGAAGCCAATTTCCAAATCCAAAAAAGTTGCATTGTCCTTGTCAGCAATAATCTGTCAAACTGTCAAAGGTAGGATTTGAATGAAAAAACAAAAATATTATCCAAGCCCACTGTGGCAGTATGCTTTAGCTTAGGATGCTTGAGCGTTGGAGTTTTGCTGCTTTCTTCTTTGTCAGGGTAAATGTGCTTGTGAAAAGTAGATGCACGCCTTAGAAGTAAGTGCGGCATTGGTTGTTGGATTTATCTTAACCTTTGCTCTCAATAATGCTTATGTAATCTTGCTGTTGTTTTGTCTTGACTGAAAAAGAAACAGTGCTTACAGCAGTAATGAGCTCAAAACTGTGGTCAGTATGCTGCCATCGTGAAGCTGCACAGGCCTCAGGTAACCTGCAGAGATGTCATAAAAATTCACAGACCACCCAAAAAAGGTAGGCTGATAGGGGCCCACCAAACAGTTGTGCCCAGGGGCCAATTATTTCATGATGAAGAATTATTTCAACTCCACAATGTTCGTGTAATTCAGAGGATTCAGCTAGACCCTGTTTTAGTTATTAATTTACAAAGAACACAAAGCTTATGTAACACAACACAAACACACACACACTCTCTCTCTCAGACACACACACACACGTGTGCACACACACACATGCACACACAGATTTCAAAGGCAGTACAATGACATGTATTATTACATTTATTTGTTTAAATCCAGTTACATTGAATCATTGAATTCCAAAAATCTTAATCATAGTTAATTATAATGTTATCAAAGCTTTGTGCTGGTCTGGTTGCTCCATCTGATTGACTGGTTGGGCCACCTGACTTTTCAGATGAATTTCAAATTAAACAGTCATCTGCTTAAACTCCCATATAAAACTTTGTCCTTCAGCTTGAGTTTATACTCAATTTTCTTTTAACTGAATAAACGTTATAATAATTCCAGATTTTCATGGTTCTCCTGAGGTCAGACCGCTTGACATGATAAACAGAACAGTTCTAACCACGACTCAAACATTACATTTTTACTAAATCTGTGACCTTGGCATGCACCATGAAGGTCACTTGGGCTCTTGGGCTGATGAAACAGGCTGGCCCTTCTTACATAAAAGCATGTCAAAATAAAAGTCCTCTGACTTTGTTGTGCCACCTGCCATTTGAAGAAGTAAGGGCAAAAGTTTTCAGTTAAGCACTTTTAAAGTTGACTTGTTTTGCAACATGGTTCAAGTTTTAAAGTTTTCAAACATAAAATCATGTCAAACTATTTTATTTAGAATTTTATAAGTTACCTGATGTTTTTGGGAAAAAAAGGTATACTATATATACTACTTAGGATGCTTGATGGTTTGGGTTTTTAAGCTGCTATTTTCTGCCATTTGTCATCTTCATTTGGGTAAATGTGCTTGTGAGGGGCGGATGTGTATATAAAATGTTATTACAATATTTGTATTTTGTTTATGTATTAAATATATAGAAATATTTACAATATAACAGTTTAAATATGTGGAAATATTGTTAGATGGCGTGTGATTTTCTGCTGTAGTAAGATGGAGCCCATATGTAGTGTGTGTGCATGTGTGTGCGTCTGTGTGTGTGTGTGTGTGTGTGTGTGTGTGTGTGTGTGACCTCTTTAAAATAAAACCTGTGAAGACTCGACATCTGCACCATCATTTAGATTTATATTCAGCTTTTGGGCCGACAGATGCTGACACACACACACACACACACACACACACACACACGCACACACACACGCCAGCCCTAATGCTTTTATACATACACATACACACAGACACTTACATGCACACTCATATACGCACACACTTTTATATACACACTTTTAAATACACACACAATCTCATATGCATACACTTATATACACACACACACACACACACTTTTACACACACATATGCACACTAATATACATGCACACACATTCGTATATACACACACATACATGCACACACTTAAATACACACATGCACATATACACACCCACACACACACACACATATACACACACATATTTATGCACACACATACATGCTTCTATACTTACACACACTTGTATACACATGCATACACACTTATACACAGACACAAAACACAGAAACACATATACACATATAAATACACACAAATACGTATACAAAGTAACACACACATACACATGCACACACAGTTACACACAGATACACACTCTTCGGGGGTAATGAGGTGTTAATCCAGACTGAGGCTCCTATTCACTAATCTGCACATCAGATTACACACATACACAAGTGTGAGGCGCTGTGGAAGAGTAATTGCATGTAAAGTCCTGAATGACTGTATTTAAAGTATTTACAATACAATAAATAGACGAAGTTGTGTTAATTGATTTTCTTTCTCCTGCATGGCTGATGATGCACTGAGCTCCAGAAACATGAATCCACTGTCAGAACTTCCTCTTAACTAATCAAACACGTTTCACTCTGCTACAAAAGCTGAAGGTCAGAATGTAAACAACATGTAAACAGTGTTAAGAGTTTTGCATATTTTTGTGAGTTTATCCAATATGAAGTTCATATTTGACTGAATTAAAAAGACAGTGTAGCAGCGTTCGCGGCTCAGTTCAACATTCTTGCTGTATTTCATTGAGAAAATTCTGGCAGCACTGAAGACGAGTCGATGGTGTTAAACGTCTCTTCACTTATAGCACAGTGGAACGTAAAACCTTGAGAAGCACAGAACAGGAACAGCACGCACACTTAAACAGATGAAATATACAAAAGAGATACATACATATATATATGTGTGTGTGTGTGTGTGTGTGTGTGTGTGTGTGTGTGTGTGTGTGTGTGTATACAAATTTCTGCAGTGTTACATGTTTTGACATTTACAATTACATATACAATTCAATTAGACAAATCAAGTACACCACTTACTGCATTAATAATCTGTGTTTATTTTAAATCATTACTGTGAGCAAATAAATACTCAGATAAATATAATTCTCTCAATAAAAGTGATTAATATCATATCATATCAAGTGATATTAATATCAAAAATATTATATATACAATTCTGAATTGTATTGCTGATATTAAATTCTTTCATTCATATATACATATATATATAGCTAATATATGCTTTTTTGTTATATATTGTGTGCGTGTGTGTGTGTGTGTTAAGGGGGGAGGTGCATGCTGGGATGGCAGACAGGGGCCCTCAACCCCCACCAATCAGCTGATCGCTTCAAAATGATCGAGTGATATGGGGTCAAAGGTCACCTCCAGCATTGTGTGCCCCACAGCGTGTAGACACACACACACACACACACACACACACTCCGTGGTTTGATTCAGCGCATATTAACATACATTTAGCGTCACTGTCTGGATATAACACACACACACACACACACACACACACACACATACACACTCTGCGGTTTGATTCAGCGCATATTAACATACATTTAGGGTCACTGTCTAGATATAACACACACACACACACACACACACACACACACACATATATATATATATATATATACATACATACATAAAGCTGATTTACATTCTATGCACGCATATATTGATATATTACATAGAAATAACTTCTATTAAAAGGTAAGAGTGTTTTTGCCCTCTCCTGTTAAGTTACTATTTTGGAGTTTTTCTTTGGACAGCGACGATATGTTTGTGTACACACATGTAAACATGTGAACATGTAAAAATTATTTGTGATTCTCTCTTGAAAGAGTCTGAATCAATTCACAAATGGTCGAACTCGGACGTTTAGACAGCCAGAGCCTTACTGGGTTAGATAATTTAGCGTAGCTTAGAGGAGGATAACACATTGGTCACAGTGTTTGTGTTATAACATCAAAGGCCCGAAATCAAAGTAAACAGTATTTTATCATGACAAATACAAAATTTATCATTATTTAGGTTTTGGAAAGCAAAATGTGTTGAGATGGTAAGAGAGACATAGACAACATAATAATGACAGATACACAGATACAATCAAGTGACGTATATGAGTGTGTGGGTGAGTGTGTGTCCCGGTTGGTGAGGGTCTCTCCACCGCCCCCCCCCTTCGTCCGGCCCCCTGTGTGTGTAATCCCTGCCAGCTGTCCCTGCAGTCTAATCCGTCCACCGCGATCAGCTGGGACATGTGTGTGTGTGTGTGTGTGTGTGTGTGTGGGGGTGGTGTCAAACAGAGAGCATAAATTGCAGCGAAGCGTGCGCGCCGTGCAGTGTGTGTGTGTGTGTCCGAGCGTGTGTGTGCATGTGTGTCTTCTCTATGGACTGTATACATATATACACCTCTGCCTATATATGTATATCTCGTTTTAAAAATAGCACTATTTTAATTTTTCTCGCACTCTGCTGAAGGACTTTTTCAGACTCTTGTAGTACTCGGCAGTATTTATTTTCACTGAATTTATTACACTTTATTTTATTTTTTTGTGCATTTCTATTGGATTTTTTTATGCACTTACAGTCGTTTTAGCAGTATTTTTAGCAGTAATTTTTTTTCCTCATTCTGCTGAAGCTTTTGTAGTATAAAACTATTTATTTTAACAGAATCTATTCATTTTTTGTACTCTGTTGGTGAATTTTTGGATTGTAGTTCAAAGGTATTGTAATGGATTTTTTTTTTTGCAGCATCCATTATAACCCCTGACTATTTTTTTTTTCCCATTCTTGTCTTTTTCTCCTTTTCTGCATGCGTGACCTTTCTGTCGTCCTACCTCTCTGCCTCCTGTCCCGTCCATCCGAACCCCCCGACTCCTTTTCTCCTTTTCCCCCAGCCAGGAGAGCCGGAGGACAGGACGGAGAACGTCAAGAACGGAAGAAATGCGAAGCTACCCAGGATCTATATGCTCTC
>NC_051220.1:10927500-10965000 GCF_015220715.1 Pygocentrus nattereri
CATACTTGTCCTCTCACATTTTAAGGTGCATTGTGAGATGCCATTAGCAGACGAACGCTTCAGTGCACGAGGTTAATTTCCATGTTGGAGCACACTAGAAAACGGCAAAATCCCCAGTTAGTTCACTACGTACAGAGAGTTAAGAAAAGGCGCACTCCAAAAATAGCTTACGGGGAAAGCAGCCGAGGTTTTGTGTTATGACCCACATTTGATAAAAGCCAGCAGCGTCACTGCACTGAACACACGAGTAAAAAAGATTAGAACTGGCAAGCGCGCAGTACAAAAAGCATAGCATAGCAACAGCCTACAAATAACCTGAACAACGTTACGGGAGTAGCCTGACTAGACAGCTAATGTGGGTAACAGTATGAAAAGCCAGTTAGCATGATACCTTTTGCATAACTTATGGCTGGTTAGCAACATTAGCATGCTTGCTTTTCTTTTATCCAAAATTGTTAGCAACATTAGCCTAATTGGTAATAATATACAGTTAGTAGCGTGTTTAACTCTTCAAAATTTAATCTTGGATTTGCAACTGCAGAATAACTCAGTAAATAAAAGCACAACAAATAAATGCTATATAGAAGATATATGTTCTTATACAAATTGAAAATTCTTTGTTTATTCCTTTTTAAGAGCCTCTGGATGCCCTTAAGGATGGGTGTGAACATGACTATTTATCCACGTAGACTTTCAAATGAGATTATCAAAAGATCTCAACCAAACAAAGCCAGCTGCAGAGACATGTAAGAAGATGCCACTGGCCATCAGTGAAATAATCTATTTTATTTCTAAACCATATTGTCTCTGAACATGGAACAATATTGTGTCTGAAGACTCCTCTCTAAAGTGCTCTACACTACAAAACAAGCTAGATAAACCTAGATAAGTCTTGAAGCTGTGGATTTCAGAGTTTCCCACATGATAAGAAGTAAAATTGGGCATAAATTTTACTATTAAACTACTTTCTTTGAGTTCTAATTTTACTAATATGAAAATGTGAGCCAGTCAAATTGATTTTGAAACAATCGAAAAAGTAATCTTAAATTTACTTGATTCAATTGCGTAGATAATACAATATTAATATATTGTTCTCTTACAGTTTCCTTACATTGAACAACAATTGAGCTGATGTAATATGTTTAATTGATGTGAAATTGATATACACAATTTCACTGAAATTTGACACTTTTTGTTAAGGTGAAGTCAACCTTGCATCTTTTTATGTAACATTATTGCATTATATTATACACATTATACAATATATATATATATGTGAACATAATTACACCTACAACACCTACACCTACAACAGCAGCAAACTTAAGTACAACTACAAATACAACTACACCAATGAATTAATCAATAATTACACCTACAACTGCAACTGCACAAATTAAGATAATTACATATACAACTACACCAGTAAACTTAATTACACCTACAATTACATCAATAAACATAATTAATCTACAACTACAACTATACCAATAAACATAATTACACCTACAACTTCAACTATACCAATAAACAAATTACACCTACAAGTACACCAATAAACAAAATTACATCTACTACTATAATTACACCATGAAACTTAATTACACCTACAATGACAACTACATCAATTAATACAATTACACCTATAACTACAGCTACATCAATACACATAATTATACCTACAACTACACCAGTGAACATAATTACTGAACCATTAAACTTAATTACACCTACAAGTACACCAGTAAACAAAATTACACTTACTATAATTACACCATGAAACTTAATTACTGCTACAATGACAACTACATCAATTAATATAATTACACCTATAACTACACCAATAATTACACTGACAACTATACCAGTAAACACAATTACACCTTCAACTTCAAACTACACCCATCCATCCATCCATCCATTTTCTAAGCCGCTTCTCCGTCAGGGTCGCGGGGGGCGCTGGAGCCTATCCCAGCAGTCTTCGGGCGGAAGGCAGGACACACCCTGGACAGGTCGCCAGTCCATCGCAGGGCTCAAACTACACCAATAAACTAAATTACACCTATAACTACAACTTTACACCAATAAACCTAATTATGCCTACAACTACAACTACACAAATAAACCTAATTATGCCTACCACTACAACTACAGCAATAAACTAAATTACACCTATAACTACAACTTTACACCAATAAACCTTATTATGGCTACAACTACAACTACACCAATAAACCTAATTATGCCTACAACTACAACTACACGAATAAACCTAATTACGCCTACAACTACAGCAATAAACTAAATTACACCTATAACTACAACTTTACACCAATAAACCTAATTATGCCTACAACTACACTAATAAACCTAATTATGCCTACAACTACAACTACAGCAATAAACTAAATTACACCTATAACTACAACTTTACACCGATAAACCTAATTATGGCTACAATTACAACTACACCAATAAACCTATTTACGCCTACAACTACAACTGCAGCAACAAACTTAATTACACCTATAACTACAACTTTACACCAATAAACCTAATTATGGCTACAACTACACCAATAAACCTCATTATACCTACAACTACAACTACATCAATAAATATCATTACACTTATGCAATTTCTGTAACTGTAACTGCAGTGGACAGAATCAGAATGTTTGTAAACATGAACGTTGGCTGTACTTCCTGGTGGATAGTGCATCCAGTCAGTGGTAGAAGCAGCTGGTTTTATGTAACTGCCAATACAAACAGAACAGACTGAACCAAAATATGATCCATGTGCCTTTAAGAAGTGTGAAGGTGTCCCAATTTTCCTGCTACCGCTGAGAGAGAGAGAGAGAGAGAGAGAGAGAGAGAATGAAATAAGTATGTTGGGAAACGGACATTTTCAAAAAGGTTCTGTACAGAGTATAGAACCATATATAGCACATTCTCCATCATGAAGAACCGTTTCACCATTCAAACAACATTTTAATTATGCAAATTGTTCTTCGAGGGTTCATTTTTCCTCCTATACACGTGTATGTAAGTGTGCATGTATGTGGGTAATACAATAATATAATAATGGTATGTATGTATTAACAGTAATATAATAAACATATACATGTATGTATGTAATTATGTATGTAGGTGTGTATATACGTGCGTATGTATAATTTGACGCTATGCTGCTCCATGTTGATGGAGTCCAGTGAAGTGTGTTTAAGAGTGTATAAGTGTGTGTAAGAGTGAATCAGAGCAGCCGAATCTGCTACAAACACGCACTTCTCTTCTGTAAATGTTCCCACTATCTGACCTGCAGTGTCTCATAATAAACACACGCCTGTTCAGCGTCTGTCTTTCTCTCTGATTCACTTCTTCAGGAGACAATTCAGCAAATCAGCACATCTGATATTTTCACACAGTCAGTTCACTCTGATCTCATTACATCATTCTGGTACAACACAAACTTCATTTCTATTTAGTTTACAGTTGAAAAATACTCTGAATAAAAAAATATAATATAGAGAATGTAGATAAATACAATAAAAAGATCATCAAAAAACAACTGCCTTATAATCAGTTCTATAAATTATAAGCATTATTATTACATTTGAACTAATCTGAACAACATAAATAAACTATAATTGATGATGATATAACCCATATAATTAAATGTAAGTTATTACTGTCACATTTCATAATCGGTGTGGTGAAACCGATTGACCTGAATGTGGCGACTGAGCTGTATTGATCTGGAGATTGTAAAACTGATTATATTTTTATAGATTTGAACAGTGCACTGTAGCCGTGTCCCCCTTTGTGCAGCCCTGCAGTGCAGTGTGGTGATTATAATGAAGGTGGGGGACGCGCAGACAGAGAGCCTAAAACGCAGAACATTAAGTCTCTTACAGACACGTGCCCCCCGCCGCATCCCCGCAGCCCCCCATACTCACCCCCACCCCCTCAGAGTGCGGTTGGAGTGTCCCATGAGATGGAGGGTTCCTCTGGGAGCATAAGAGAGAGAGAGAGAGAGAGGTCAGGACAGAAGGCTGATTTGGAGACAGAGACACGTGCCGCCTTAAACACACACACACACACACACACACACACACACACATATATATATATATATATATATATATATATATATATATATATATACACACACACACACATACACTTGCTTTGTCAGAGCATTTACCACACACGCACTCTTTAAAAAATATGGTTCTTCAAGGGTTCTTCAGTAAAGACAGCAGTTCTAGACAATAGCTCTATATGGATCAATATATATTATACATGTTATATATTATAACAATAGTAGGGCCATTTTTGGTGCAGTATTTTGTACATTTTCTACATCAATCTGAAGAACCATTTTAGCATGCTACGAATCCATTAAGAATGCAAATGAGTCTTTGAGTGCTCACGGTTCCATGTAGAACAAGTCTTGCAAAGAACCCTTGATGAACCATCTTTTTTAAGAGCATACAATAAATAAATATTACATACTTACCACACATATTCCATGTACATGTACTCTCTCTCTCTCTCTCCCTCACTCTCTTTGCCATATATTGCTGTTTTCGGAAAAAAAACCTCATATCTCTGAAATGGTAACTTTAAGGGAGATGGAAAAAACATACTTTGCATGTAAGTCAATGGAACGAGAAGTTATTCCAAGTCATTTTGAGTCAGTCCATTCATCATGAAATTTACACACAATATAAAGGGCAACAAGCATTTTCAACAAGCATCAACAGACACACACACACACACACACACACACACACACACACATATATATATATATATATATATATATATATATATATATATATATATATATGAACAGTTTTTTAATCTACAGGAAATACTATTTATCCCATATTTACAGACATGTAAAAATGTACATGGAATAATAATTTTCAAAGTTGAACTCTAATTTCAATATGATCTCTAATCCCAACATCAGGAAATAAAAAGAAGTGCTTTTTCTCTTTCAGTGTATAAAATGTGAAATTAGTCCGGTTAGTCCTATTTTTCTCTGTTTCTTTAACACAATCGGGACACTTCTGTCCCCAAAATGTATGAAAACAAGCTCACGCATACCCCCCCCACCCCGCAACCCCTGGCTACAGCACGTGCTGGTGGGTTTAAATGTTAAATGAGCAGAGCTCCCGGATTCTGCATTAGTTAAAGTGACGGCGGCTGTAATTGATGGATGGGCCTGACCTACGCCGACAGGTCGACCGTTGAGAGTTTAACCAACGCAGAGGAGTCTGAATAAACACCCGGAGACAGCACGTCCAATACTGCTGACCGACATCACCCACTGCTGCCCACAAACACAGCACTGCACCTTCCAATTCAAGCACAACACAACAAATGACATCATCAGCACAGTAATGGCCTGAGGTTTACTGATTATGTAAAATAAACAATAAATAAACCACTGTATATGTGATAATGCTTATATTTATATTAATATGATGAGTTACGAAATATTTGGCTTAAATACCGAAATCAAGCGTTAATTCCATGCAAATATTCACTCAGCATAATCTGAGCAAATATATATACATATACATGCACAAGCACACATAATATCAGCAATTGCAAGAAAACACAACATGTTATGAAGAAAACAACACTGCATTAACATTATGGCCCTTACAGTAAAGTGATAAATATTTGTTCCATTTATAACACTCTTATAAAGCATAATAACATTAGTTATAATGAATTATAAAACTTGTAAAGCAAAAAATACAAGATATCATTTGATGCATTCAAACAAAAGTCACAGTTTTGATGTTTAAGTATCATTTTAGTGTCATCAAAGTGTTATTCGGTGTTCTTAACTGCCTCATAACTTCCATAACTTGAGAATAACACTTTATAACAGTATAACACTTTATAACTTTATATAAGGAACAAAGACCAGTCACTTTTAATATAAGGGCCTATTTGTCAACACAATGTGAGTTACCATATTGGGAATGCTGACATAAGCTGTTCATAAATACTCAACTACTACTTTTTAAACATTATGAAGCCTGTTTTGACCGCATATGACATTGCAACATAATATGGCATACGTGATATGATATGTGATACAGTAGCTACAGATTTCTTTGGGCAAACACCGCCCTCTAGTGCTGAACATAACAATCAGCGCCAGCTACAAATGTGCTTGATACATCCAACAAGATAAAGGGCTCATAAATTAGTTTTTTTATATTAAGGTTATAAGATGTTATAATCCATTATCAGATTTAGGCTTACATTAAAGGGCCCATATGATGCAAAAGCAGCCCATTCTGATTTCATTGTATTTGTGATGTCACTACAACCAATGCATTTACATTGGCAATTTAGACCCTCCCATTCACACTGAAGTACTACAGCCTGGATTTGTTTTTGAATGAGGCAAGGCCAATCACAACAGAGTTCATTTACATGCACCAGTCTTAAAGCCACAGAAAAAAAACAGCCTTAGGGATTAAGAGAGGTTGGAAAATGGTCATATAAAAATGAATTATGGACGTTTTTGGTACATAAACTCGGACAGACATCATAAGTGGAGGAATGCTAAATAAAAATACTAAATAAAAGTAGGATACCGGCCCTTTAAGTCCATTCCTTCATCCTTAAAGGCATATTCTGATAAACGCCCCACTATATGGAAGACAAGTGTTTTTCAGATGTTTACACTGTTTACTCAAGTTTTACTACCTCAGTACCTGCTGTGTTTATGTCTGTCATCTGACTGCGTGGCTCACAGATCACAGCATGTTAACATCTCCGCACCTTATTCTCACCACCTCATGTCCAGAAATGAGTGCTGTGTCAGTGCCGCACTGTCCTGTCTGTTTACTGTGTCTAATGTCTGTGTAATGTATCGTATTTATTATATTGCTTCTAGCTTAGTTTTTTTGTTTGCACACTGTGTCTGCACGTCTGCCCTTTATACATTTTGTTCCATGTTGCACCGTGTTGTTCCTGGAGGAACTCCACTGTGTACTTGTACATAGATCGAATGACGATAAAAGCCTCTTGACTTGACTTGACTTGAAGTTGAATACCTGTTTATTCTGTTTTGGTAACGTTTTTACAAAATTCTATAGAAGAATCTTAAAGAGAAAAAATAAAACAGCATCATATCTATACAATCATTCCTATCAAGAGAATAGTGAAGGCCTCATTTCAGAAAAGCGGGATCTGCTGCCCTCTGCTGGTCACTTCTGTGTAGCCCTACATCTCGCCACCATTTTCTAACCAGCCCCAGCTTCTTAAAGCAAAATGTTCACCCCCCCACCCCACATTCACAAATGCTCGAAACTTGTGGTTGAAACTGAGATGTGCTTTAATTCCAGCGTGAAACGCACTGTTTATGTGTTGTGAGGGAGGTGAAGGGGACTGGATTGAGCTTTAAAAGCCCATATCTTCCTCCCTTTCCTTTCTCTTCTTTTTCACCACCTCAGGTCCACTTATAATCAGGGGCAGCTGTAATGATTCTGGGGTTGGAGGTGAAAAGCAGGAACGGGGCCCAAAATATACATTTTAATTTTAATAAGTAAGTTAGTTAGAGCGGGACTTCAGGATTGACTACAGACCAGCCCACAACAAACTCTACACATACAAAACACACAGTTTCATAATTTTATTTTATTTTATGTGACCCTTCTTAGTCCCACAACGGGGAAATTTCACCTCCGCATTTAACCCAGCCGTGAAGTGAAACACCACATACACACTAGTGAGCACACACACACTAGGGGGCAGTGAGCACACTTGCCCGGAGCGGTGGGCAGCCCAATCCGCAGCACACGGGGAGCAGTTGGGGGTTAGGTGTCTTGCTCAAGGACACCTCAGTCATGTGCTGTCGGCACCTTCCGGTCACAAGGCTGGATCCCTAACCTCCAGCCCACGACTGCCCCCATAATGCACTAATGTCAATGACATGTCAATCAAATGTCTTTTCACGGGGCCTGGAGCATGGCACTAAACTTTTAATCATTTATTTATTTTGTTGTATTTCTTTATGAGGTTGGTTGGTATGAATTTAAGACTTACACTTTCTGCTTAAAAAAATCAATGTAATTAGAGGGAATTTTTAATTAAAGTAACATTTTACCATCTTGGCTATAAATATGTCTCAGTGTGTGGGCAGTGGTGGATGAAGTACACAAATCATGTACTTGAGTTGAAGTAGAGATACCCAACTTAAAATATTACTCTAGTAAAAGTAGACGTTCCTCCCTTTAGACCTCCACTTGGGTAACAGTACAAAAGTATTTGCCTTCAGATGTTCTTAAGTATTGAAAGTAAAAGTAGTAAAAGATGAATTATGCCTTTAATGTCCTATTACCGTTTTTGTAAGAAGACTTTTCTTCATGAACTCATTTTAGGTGAAAGACCTCCAGCGTCTCTCTTGGTAAACCAGTCTTTTAACAGAATGTCATCAATCAGTGACGCTGACGTCTATTAAAATGATCATAAGCAGAAAACACTGAAGGTAAACAGTTTCCATCAGGGAGAACCGAGTGGCTCTGAAATCACTTTGATGTCTTCTCTGTTCATAAACATAAACTAGCCAAAACAAATTTAATATAAAATGAAATGGTGTTTATATAAATTCAGAAAAAGATGCGTCAGTCACAACTGCATGTGTGGACATGTTTCTATATTGTGCTCTATTTACACAAAGTTAGGTTAGTTCATCGTTTATGTTGAACAGACTCTCCCAAAATTTTACGCTGCTGCACTGACGTTGAACCGTGTGCTGCACTGGGTCGGTATGACCAACAGGTCAAAACAAGTTCAAAACAAAGTGACCGCTGATTCTTGTTCAAATTGTCCTGTTCCACCTTAAAAGGTGCAGCACTTACATCCTGGAACCTCAGGCACCGTTTAAGGTGGAATGGGAAGGTTTGAACAAGAAGCTGACGAATTAGAAGCAACTTCAGCCTCGTAAAAACTGAATGTTGAGACATTTTAGAAGAAATGATTATATTTAAGAAAGAAACGTTCGTATTACTTTATTATTTTAAATTTGATATGGAAGAAGTATGTCTGTGGTTACGTTTATATTACATTTTTTAGTCTATACTAGGATGTTAGAACATACTGGGGCATATTTACAGCTCAGGCGGTGAGCGCTGTCGCCTCACAGCGAGGAGGGCCTGGGTTCGATTCCCCGGCCGGGTGACCGGGGTCCTCTCTGTGTGGAGTTTGCATGTTCTCCCCGTGTCTGCGTGGGTTTCCGATTTCCTCCCACAGTCCAAAGACATGCAGTCAGGCCAATTGGACGTGCTAAATTGCCCCTGGGTGTGAGTGTGTGAGTGACTGTCTGTCTGCCCTGTGATGGACTGGTGACCTGTCCAGGGTGTATCCTGCCTTCCACCCGATGACTGCTGGGATAGGCTCCAGCACCCCCCGCGACCCTGAGGGAGAAGCGGCTTAGAAAATGGATGGATGTCTCTAAGCAGAGACATTAAAAAACGGTATAAGAATCAGCGCCATCAAGTGGTCATTTAGAAGCTTGATATCCAGTACTTTCTCAGGGGATGTAAGAGGGCTGTGAGAAACACGGGGCTCTCCATCAGGATTCAGACACGTTTTCTTCTTTCTTTACTTATGGCTCTTATTTTTAATCTGTGCTGTTGAAGTTTAGAGTATTTAAATCTATTATGGTGGACCATTCATCTCAGACATGTAACAGTTGGGGGGGGGGGGGCAGGGCACCTTTGCACAGTAACTGTACAATACAACACAAACCTTAACTCCTGAAATAGAAGGAGAAAGTTGCCATAGTACAGAGCCCTGCAGGTGGCATCCCAAATAACTAAAAATATTGCATGTCTACAACTTAATAAGGGATGGGAACAAGATAATTAAGTTGTGACAATGACTTGGTAAGGTGTGGGAACGGGATCCTAATGTATGACCATGACTTCCCAAAGAAGGCATAGGAACAAGATAATTAAGTTTTGGTGACAACTTCGTAAGGCATGGGAACAAGTTCTTAATGCATGATCATGACTTCCCAAGGAGTGGGAATGAGGGCTTAATGCATGGCCACAGTTTAGTAAGGCATGGGAATTAAATAATTAAGTTGTGGCAACAAGTTAATAATGCTGAACTATCGATAGTTGCTACGGTGTTGCTTTGTCAACATAACTAGCTACGTAAATGCTGTCTGAAGCTTGTAATGACCAGATGTATTGAAGCTTCTCTCCTGATGCTATCAGGCCTGTAATGTGGGCATTTGTAAGCACTGACTAACTCCAGATAAGATTTCCTTCCATTCCAGACACCCATTTTTCACATGCAGGTTAATGTACAGCTCATCTGTTCAGAGGATTCTGCCCCAGATCGCGACGGCCTTCTGGCAAACTAGAACCTGGCTTTTCTGTTCTTGAGGCTCAAAGAACAGGTGGTTAGCAACCTGCACTAAACCCCCTGAGAGATGCTGGTGTCTTCTTGTAAGGTTGTATAACTGGCTCTAAATGTAGGTATTGTCATATAAACTGAGTCTGTTCTACAGTTTCTCATTAGGTTGAATGAATAACTGACTCTAAATGTAGGTATTGTGGTAGTGATATTTTTCACATCACGAAGGCTGTCCCTTATTGGTCAAGTATCACTTACGATCTGTCATCATCAGCTTAACCTGCAGCAGGTTAGCTGTGCAGTGCAAGTTGCAAGACAGAGATAAACTAATAATTAGCTGGCCAAGCTATAAATTCTGCTTTGAGAGACAAAGCCTTGATAGAGTATTTACAAAACATAATACTGACACATCAGCACACTGATTTCTTAAACCTAATAAAGCGGCTGGATTTGAGAACCTTTCCATGACCAAAGTGCTCTTCGCATTATGAAAGGATTTTTCAGATTGATGAATATGCTGATGCTATAAAGAATGTTTTCTTTTACAAAAAAGGGGTTCTATATACCATCAAAATGTGTCCTTTCATTGGGTCAGGCTTGTTGCACTAAATGAACGGTTTTCGGTGCTATATAGAACCATCACCAGCACATTGTCCATCAACCTGGAGAATCTTTTCATGATGCAGAGTTCTTTTAGTGTTCATATTTATACAGAAACATTTTCTTTACTAAACAACCCCTGAAGAACCATAACTTTGAAGTGTGTAATCACCCAAGACATGTTTGGTTTGCTTCTGCATATGAGGCTATGAGTAATGGAAGCTTAACCTCATCAATTAACACTGTGCCAACTACATGCCTAAATCATTACATGCTTCAAACCATGTTAAAGTTGTTCAGTATCTCTAATAGCCTTAAGTGGTTTTTGACACTGTATGACTCTCACTGCTCTCTATAAACATGGATTACAGTTCATTAACATGGCTAAAAACATGCTAGTGTTTCTGAATCTAGTCCATTTTTATAGGTAAGTGTGCAATACAGTGTCAGAAAGCGGAGTCTCAGATAGACATAGATTGAAGCACATCAATGTATAAAATCAGACCACATTGAGTTCTGAACAGACATAATTCAAACAAAACATGAACAGGAAACTTCAGCTAAATATACAAATCAGACAAGAGGTAAAATAAACCAAAGTAATTACATGAAACAGTTATGAATACGCTGCCTGATGACAGACCATTTTACGGTAGTTTTGAGGATTTTGGCCTCAAACTCCATTCGTGGTGGAGGGATACATAATATGCAAGACACTGAGGCAAAATAGTCCCCAAAGGAAACTTTTCAGATTTTCCACTATTTTCCCCCCCATCAACATTCCACATTAAACTTGAAAGACAGGTGTAGGTTCACTGGTGGTTTTGGATTTTAAATAAAATGTCTATTTTTGTGTTGTAGTTAGGCGACCCCTGGTTCCTATCACGACCACTGTAAAGAGTCTCCACTCACGCCACAGCAAGCTAAATGCAGAAATTGACAAAACTGGTGCAGTTCCCCTTTAAGCTGTACACAAAGACAGAAATCAAGCACAAGTCTTTTTAGCAGCTTTTTTTATTCTGCCACTGATCAATGCCAGAAGAAGTTTTTGCAGGACTCCTTTAAATGCACCAACATTAACATACTACAGGAAGGGACGGGTGGGTGGAGTGCGCAGGCGGCAGAGTGAAGGGAGCGAGGGAGGGCGAAGGGGAGATCGAGGGTTAGTGTGCACGGCGAGGGAGCATTTTAGTCAAACAAGGGGGAAAATGCACACACATGTTCTGCTGAGTATACCACATTTATTTCGATGAACTGAGTAATAGAAAGAGAGGGTCCATGGCCCACCTCGATGCTGTCTAAAGAAACGGAGAAGAAGAAAAAAAAAAAACTAACAAAAACTGGATGACAAAGAGCCCATAGCGACTAGTTGTTTTTAAAGTTGAAGAAAAAGTGGAAAACAGAAAACAAGCCGAGATGACTCCTCCCATTTCTGCACACCATAAAAATGACAAACGCCTAAACTGAACAAATCTGGCTTCTCCTTAAACCTGACCATCTGAGTGATAACAAGGGGGAGAAAAACAAACAAAATCCTGAACATTCATGTTTTCTCATTTCTTTCCATTCTTAAGGGAGAGAAAAGATTAGGACATATATCTTTATTTCCTTTGACACTTTGCACAGAATACCATAGAATTACCCACAATGCAATGTTCAGAAGGCCACACCTGCTGTGCATCCTGCCTGATTTTTTTTCAAGACCAATAAAAAGGGGGGAGGGTTTTCTTTTGCTTTTAAACAAATAAATGAAACAGACTGCTGCACAGACAGAATCCAAAAAAAAAAAAAAAACTTCACTCTAGTGAGGAAGAGGCCACATCTTTGCTCTCAGACCGTGAAAACAGATTTTCTTTAAAAACTTGGAAGAGAGAGAGAAAAAAAAAAAAAAAAAAAAAAAAAAAAAAACACCACCAACTGAACAAAAAAAGTCAGATAAAGAAGGAGGCAGCGAAACAGATGGGATGGAAAAAGGAGGGAAAAATGGTCACCTAAGAATCCTATAGAATTATTAAGTTGTAGTCCTATGAATAATCGTTTCTTTCTTTTTTTTTACTACAAGTTCAAAGCAAGTCTTTTAAGTCAACAGAAATTAAGAGAAGAGTCTTCATTTAGTTTTTTTTCCATTCTTTTTTTTGTTTTCTTGTTTTGAATCCTCGGTAAAGTCTTTCCCCGGTATAATCAGTGAAAAGATCTGGGTGTATGGAGAGCAGGACCATGTCAGTCTTTTGCCCAAACCAGCAGCTCTTTACTTGACACGTCCTTGACGATCCTGGGGGTCAAAATAAGAGAGAAAGAAATCAGCAAACAAACTCAAAACCAAACAGGATATACTTCTGCATAATAGTTGTCATTCAGAAGGATGACGTGCAAAGAAAACACAAAACTATTAAATAAAACAATTTAGGTTTTTCTAGTTTAAATAGTCCATATCCTAGAAAAACTTTTCCATGACATTTTACAAAAACGTTACTCAATTTGGTCCAGTTCCACTCACTTGTACCCCAGTCATATCACCAGCTCTAGGAGAATGAAGGCAAACAGGCTTCCTCCAAAGTCCTGTAAAGCCACTGCATTTTTTTTCCCATCCTGCTGCTAATACAGCGTCACTGGACAGCTGAACGTGTTTGGAGGAGAACACTAACCGCCAGCTGTTACGTCAGCCAACAGATGAGTGATGGGGGGGCCATCCTGCCAAGTGGCTGTGGCATCACTGACAAGGCCAATGCTTGCAGGGTTCTACCACTCCAGAGAGCAGAAACCAAGCTCTGCTCACTTGTGTGAAATAACTTGTGCATACATGGAAAATAAGCTGTTGGAGTTATAGCTGTCTGTTCAGCCAGCAGAATGTATTCAATTAAAATTTTGTAACTACCCTGACAGTTTTTTCTTTTGCAACACTGAATCTTTCAATTGACATGGTTATAATATCTTTAGAGATACTTTTCACACTGATGGCAGGCCAAACTGTCTTTATAGATAGGTGATTAAGGATTAATAGTAATACAAGAGTATTCACAATATTCAATTAAAATCATAAGGCAGACAGATCAAATAAAAAATGAATACCAAAAGATCATCAAATTTTAATTAAATGGCAAAAGCTGTGTTTTCAGATGTTTATTAAAAGTGAGCTCTGAGCCAGACTGTCTAATAAAAGGTGAGATGAACTGAGCTTCACAGTTTATAATAACAGAACAAGAGTTTTTTGTATTTTACAGATGTTGTTTGCAGAAGGTCAGTATCTGCACCATTAGTACTTTTTTGCACCACCTCTGGCTTTATAACAGCTTGAATTCTCTGAGGCGTGGACTTATCTAATGACGAACAGTATTCTTCATCAATCCATCTCCAACTGTCTGTTATTGCTATTGCCAGATCAGCTTTGCAGGTTGGAGCCTTGTCATTGACCATTTTCTTCAATTCCCACCAGAGATTTTCAACTGAATTGAGATCTGGACTATTTGCAGGCCATGCCACTGACATTATATGCCTTTCTTGAAGGAAAGTTTTCATGTCCTTTGCCCTACGGCAAGATACATTATCATCTTGAAAAATGAAGTCATCACCAAACATCCTTTCAGCTGATGGAATAAGAAGTGTCCAAAATTTCAATGTAGACTTATTGAAGATGTAATGACCGTCACCTCCCCATGCCTTTACCTGACATGCAGCCCCATATCATCAATGACGTGTGGAAATTTACATGTTTTCTTCAGGCAGTCATCTTTACAAATTTCATTGGACTGGCACCAAACAAAAGTTCCAGCATCATCGCTTAGCCCAATGCGGATTCGCGATTCATCACTGAAGATTACTTTCATCCAGTCATCCACAGTCCATGATTGCTTTACTTCAGCCTAATGTAACCTCGTTCTTTTGTGTTTACATGTTAATGATTTTCTGGCTGTAAATCCCATTTCTTTTAGGCGATTTCTTACAGTTCGGTCACAGACATTGACTCCCGTTTCTGCCCACTTGTTTCTCATTTGTTTTCTTGTGCTTTTTCTGTTTTCAAGACATATTGCTTTAAGTTTTCCATCTTCATGCGTTGATGTTTTCCTTCGTCTACCTGCATGCTTCCCTTTTGCAGGCCAGATTCAGGCCAGTCCACTTTGTGCAACAGCTCTCCAAAGTGTGAGCGCTCTTTTTTTAACTGAAGACTTATTAGCAGATTTAATCTGATGCAGGTGTTTGTTACAACTGCAAATTACAGACCGATTCCATAATATTTTCCTCAGAATTTAGTGATTCCATATTTTTCCTCTAATTGATCTACAAACAATTGTGACCGACAACAATTATATTTCTCTCTTTTTTTATTGTTTTCTTAATGCCAGAAGGTTGGAATTTTGAAAAGAACATTTTGTGGCATGTCTCCGTCATTAACTTTTTTCTACAAAATTAAACAATTGAAAGATCTTCCTCCAAGAGTGGTGATTCCATACTTTTTGCCAGGGGTTTTATTATATTGCTCTGCTATTAGCAGCAGCTCATACAACAATACAAGCATCTGTGAGATGTTAAAACAGGCAGATTATGCAGACACTACAGCGCCAAAGTGTGGCTGAAATAAGCAGAAAAGCATCCTCTGAAGCCAATTTCCCTCGTTTAATCACAAAAACGCACTCCTACCAGTAGTGAACTGAACCAGAGTTCATTTGGAAGCGAACCACAGATTATTGGAAGACCACAGTTAAACTGTTTAGTGTATGGGTGGAGCATTCACACCCATCAAAACAAACCGAGTTAATAGTTCAGATTTGCACTGAAGGTAGGTGATATGGCAAACCGTTATAATACTTCATGATACTTAAAAGTTTGATACACGACGTGTCAATATTTATTTTCCTAACGTTTGGTAAGTTAGAACAGAAAGCAGTGCCAAATTTTACTATCAAAAATTTTATTAAATTAGTTGGACTTACCGTTTTACACACAGTGCTGCACTAAATCCAATTACACAAGGTTTTTAATGCACTCTTTGTAACGTGGAGCGTAAGTGCATAAGTAGGAACAACATCCATGATTTGCTCAGAAAAGCAAATTGTGACATACGGCATACACTTCATCATAACGATAGGCGTGACGGCACCAAGACGTGGGGTTGAATGTGGATGTGTCAATATCTGATCTGTTTACTAAAAAGGTGTTTATAACAGTATATCAGTGTATCACTAATCACTATTGTTTAGACCTGATACCCTCTTTAACCACAGAATTACTGGGGCCACAATTACAGCTACAGCCACTAAAGCCATAATTTCAGTTATAGGGAGCTATGAGGGAGAGTAAACTGCAGTTAAATTCTCACTGTTGATGTTATTTTTACATCAGTGCACACCCACTCAGCAAAACACACCACACAACAGCAGATATTACAATGCCCAAGAACTTCTCTCATTTTCACTTACTTTATAAAGCACCTAAAGTTAAGAAATAAAAAGAAACTAAACTATTTTAGGACATTCCAGGAACAAAACCACCACCTAGGAAGTTATTCCTCATTTTGGTCCTGGAGTATACGCCTGTTAGTTCTTTAAGGGTTCTTTAGCAAAGGCAATGGTTATATTTAGAACCATGAACTCTACATAGTCTAAAAAGATGCAGTGTAGATAGTTCTATATAGAACTGTGAACATTCAAAGAACCCTTTGCATGATTAAATGGTTCTTTGCATCATAAAGCATTGTTCAGATTGATGGAGAATGTGTTCTAGATGGTTCCATATAGAATTCATGAAAAAGGTTCGATATAGCACTAAAAATGATTCTATTGTCAGTTTGACCCTTTTAAAAACCATTTAGAACCACCAACAGCACATTTTCCATCAACCTGAAGAACCATCTCATGACGCAAAGATCATGCAAAGGGTTCTTTGAATGTTTATGGCTCTATATAGAACCACATTCTTCATTAAAGAACTCTTGCAGAAGCATCTTTAAGTGTGTATCTCTATATAATTTTTTAAAACCATACACAACAATCAGAAAAATGACTATACAGAACTCGTGGTTGTAAATAGAACCACTGCCTTTACTTAAGAACCCTTGTAGAAGCATCTAAGTTTGTAGCGGTGCCCTGCACATTTTACATTTCTCACTGCTATTAAAATAAACTCTAATTCAGTTCACCCAGTTTCATGCTACTTTCCTCAAATGCAGCCAAATCAGCGGAAACGTGTTTGGTGTGTAAAGTAGCCGAAGACTAATGTAAACGTACATCCCACCAATTAGCTAAATGCTGTCAAGTGATAAAGCCATTTGGCCAAAACGTCCATTTAAAATGTACAGGTTTTTGCAGGCTAATGCTCATGGTGTAAAAAGACCAGGATGGGTAAACACTGATAAGACGACAGTACTGCATCATTATTTACGATCCAGGTGAGTTTTACCTGCAGTCTGTAGTGACTCCGGCTTGGGTTACTTGAGTACGGATCGCTCCCCTGCACCTCCACCTGCACAGGTAAACACACACAAAACAGAGGTATAAATCTCAAGGAAAGGTAGAACTGTATTATCTGACTGACAGCACGTTTCATCATAAAGAGAGCAAAATTAGTCCTATTTAAGTGGATTTAGTGCAGCACAGATGCCAAATACTGAATGAAAGCACACACAAAACCTCTCAAGTTACCTGTTCCGTAAACCTGAACACCAAGATTCAGAACTTACTACACCAGGGCTGGATTTAACCCCAACAAAACAAACGGTGGCATGGTTGCATGCACTTAATACTCATCATAAACAGATTTCTGCAGTTATCTAATTATTCAAATGTTCATGTAAAGAGCACACTGATTTCTTAGATAGGCATAATTAGCTGAATAATCAGATTTCTCAGTGCATTTGAACTCACTGATTTCTTAGTCTGCACATGTAAAAACAGATGGCTGATGCTGAAACTGACTTCAGGCTTGAAGAAATTGATTGAAGCATTCCTCATCTTCTAGATGTACATCTATATTTTCAGGTAAAGGGGTGTGACAATAAAAAAAGGTGCTGCATGAAGTTTTGCACTACGTTTACGTCATGTCTTTTATTCTGCGAGTTTACTGCTGGCTGGTTGCAAAGCAGAAACCTGATTACTGTGTGACATACAGACCCAGACTTTCCCCATTATATGATTCCCAATCATATGAAAAAGCAATCAGTTACAGACAAAAGATTTTCTGCAGTTATCAGATTATTAAGGTTCATGTACCTCTCCTTGGATCACCACCTTATCGTGGTGGAGGGGTTTGCGTGCTTGAATGATCTTAGGAGCTATGTTGTCTGGAGCAAAAGCTCCTGGTAGGGTCTCCCATGGCAAACTGGTCCTAGGTGACAGGTCAGACAAAGTGTGATCCATAATAACCCCTATGAAGACAGAAAAACAGGACTTGTGTACCCTGCCCGGAACAGGGTTACCGGGGCCCCACCCTGGAGCCAGGCCTGGGGGAGGGGCTCGCCAGCGAGCGTCTGGTGGCCGGGCATTTACTCATGGTGCCCGGCCGGGCCCAGCCCGAAGGAGTTACATGAGTCCCCCCTCCCATCGACCCACCACCAATGGGAGGGGCAGTAGTAGGGGTTCGGTGCGTTGTGGATCGGGCAGTGTCCGAAGGCGTGGGCCTTGGCGTTCTGATCCTCGGTTGCTGAAACTGGCTTTTGGAACTTGGAACGTTACCTCAGTGGCGGGGAAGGAGCCTGAGTTGGTGCGCGAGGTTGAGAGATACCGGCTAGATATAGTCGGGCTCACCTCAACACACAGCTTGGGCTCTGGGTCCAATCTCCTTGAGAGGGGCTGGACTTTATTCTTTTCTGGAGTTGCCCATGGTGAGAGGCGGCGGGCAGGTGTGGGCTTTCTCATAGCCCCTCGACTCGGTGCCTGTATGTTGGGGTTTTCTCCGGTGGACGAGAGGGTAGCTTCCCTACGCCTTCGGGTTGGGGAACGGGTCCTGACTGTTGTCTGTGCTTATGCACCGAACAGCAGTTCAGAGTACCCAGCCTTCTTAGAGTCCTTGGGAAGGGTGCTTGAAAGTGCTCCTTCTGGAGACTCTATTGTCCTACTGGGGGACTTCAACGCTCACGTGGGCAATGACAGTGAGACCTGGAGGGGTGTGATTGGGAGGAATGGCCTCTCTGATCTGAACCCGAGTGGTGTTCAGTTTTTGGACTTCTGTGCAAACCACAGTTTGTCCATCACGAACACCATGTTTGAACACAAGGATGTCCATAAGTGCACATGGCACCAGGACACCCTAGGCCGCAGTTCAATGATTGACTTTGTAGTCGTGTCATCGGACTTGCGGCCATGTGTTTTGGACACTCGGGTAAAGAGAGGAGCTGAGCTGTCAACTGATCACCACCTGGTGGTGAGTTGGATCAGGTGGTGGGGGAAGATGCCGGTCAGACCAGGCAAGCCCAAACGCATAGTGAGGGTTTGCTGGGAACGTCTAGCAGAAGAACCTGTCAGATTGATCTTCAACTCACACCTCCGTCAGAACTTTGACCAGATATCGGTGGAGGTGGGGGACATTGACTCAGAATGGGCCATGTTCCGTTCCTCCATTGCTGAAGCGGCTGACTGTAGCTGTGGCCGTAAGGTAGTTGGTGCCTGTCGGGGCGGTAATCCTCGAACCCGGTGGTGGACACCCCAGGTGAGAGATGCCGTCAAGCTGAAGAAGGAGTCCTACCGGGCATGGTTGGCCTGTGGGACACCAGAGGCAGCTGGCAGGTATCGACAGGCCAAGCGATCTGCGGCTTCAGTTGTTGCCAAGGCAAAAACCCGTGTATGGGAGGAGTTTGGTGAGGCCTTGGAAAGTGACTTTAAGTCGGCTCCGAAAAGATTCTGGCAAACCGTCAGGCGACTCAGAAGGGGAAAGCAGTGTGCCACTAGCACTGTATATAGTGGAGATGGTGTGCTGCTGACTTCGACTGAAGACGTCATTGGGCGGTGGAAGGAATACTTTGAGGACCTTCTCAATCCCACCGACACGTTCTCCAGTGAGGAGGCTGAGTCTGGGGACATGGGAATAGGCTTGTCCATTACTGAGGCCGAAGTCGCTAAGGTAGTTAAGAAGCTCCTTGGTGGCAAGGCTCCAGGGGTGGATGAGATCCGCCCTGAGTTCCTCAAGGCTCTGGATGTTGTGGGGCTGTCTTGGCTGACACGTCTTTTCAACATTGCGTGGACATCGGGGACGGTGCCACTGGCTTGGCAGACTGGGGTGGTGGTGCCTCTTTTTAAAAAAGGGGACCGGAGGGTGTGTTCCAACTACAGGGGAATCACACTCCTCAGCCTCCCTGGCAAGGTCTATGCAGGGGTACTGGAGAAGAGAGTCCGGCTTATAGTCGAACCTCGGATCCAGGAGGAACAGTGCGGGTTCCGCCCTGGTCGTGGAACACTGGACCAACTCTTCACCCTCTCCAGGATTCTGGAGGGTTCATGGGAGTTTGCCCAACCAGTCCACATGTGCTTTGTGGATCTGGAGAAGGCATTCGACTGTGTTCCCCGGGGTATTCTGTGGGAGGTGCTTCGGGAGTACGGGGTACATGGCTCTTTGCTACGAGCCATTCAGGCCCTGTACAAACAAAGCTGGAGTTTGGTTCGCATAGCCGGCAGTAAGTCAGACTCGTTCCCAGTGAGAGTTGGACTCCGTCAGGGCTGCCCTTTGTCACCGATTCTATTCATAATTTTTATGGATAGAATTTCTAGGCGCAGTCAAGGGATGGAGGGTGTCCGGTTTGGTGACCTCAGGGTCACATCACTGCTGTTTGCAGATGATGTGGTCCTATTGGGGACATCAGGCCGCGAACTTCAGCTTTCGCTGGATCGGTTTGCAGCCGAGTGTGAAGCGGCTGGGATGAGAATCAGTACCTCTAAATCCGAGACCATGGTTCTCAGGCGGAAAAGGGTGGAGAGCCCTCTCTGGGCCGGGGATAGGCTCTTGCCTCAAGTGGAGGAGTTCAAGTATCTCGGGGTCTTGTTCACGAGTGATGGTACAAGGGAGCGGGAGATTGACAGGCGGATTGGTGCTGGGTCAGCAGTGATGCGGGCTCTTTACCGGTCTGTTGTGGTAAAGAAAGAGCTGAGCCATAAGGCAAGGCTCTCGATTTACCGGTCGATCTACGTTCCCACCCTCACCTATGGTCATGAGCTTTGGGTAATGACCGAAAGAATAAGATCGCGAATACAAGCAGCCGAAATGAGTTTCCTCCGCAGGGTGGCTGGACTCTCCCTTAGAGATAGGGTGAGAAGTTCAGTCATCCGGGAAGGACTCGGAGTAGAGCCGCTGCTTCTTCACGTCGAGAGGAGCCAGCTGAGGTGGTTCGGGCATCTGGTTAGGATGCCTCCTGGACGCCTCCCTCGGGAGGTGTCACAGGCGAGTCCACCTGGGAGGAGACCCCGGGGAAGACCCAGGACACGCTGGCGCGACTATATCGCCCAGCTGGCCTGGGAGCGCCTCGGAATCCCCCTTGGAGAGCTGGTGGAAGTGGCTGGGGAAAGGGAGGTCTGGGCTTCATTGCTTAGGATGCTGCCCCCGCGACCCGAACCCCGGACAAGCGGAAGATAATGGATGGATGGATGGATGGATAAGGTTCATGTAAACACTCGTTGTTTCAACTCGAATGACATGATGAAATGCGTTTAAATCTGTTTAATGCTTCAAAGTACATCCAAGCTCTTCAATTTTTGCACCAACCCATTGTGTACTATGAATATAATTGTGACAAATTGTGTTGCAATACGATACGCTCTCCTGAATATATCGTTTATATCGTCAGTACTTGTGGACACTGAGCAACTGCATAGTTCTTTATAAAGAGAGCAAAATAAGTCCCATTTAACTTGGAGCCAAACACTACATAAAAAGTCACTATTCACTGACAGAAGAAAACTCTCAATTTTTATCGTAATTTGAAAATGCCTGTTCTTTACGTTGTGTTTAAATTTCATGATGAATGGACCAAAAGAAATGGGCCAAAATTACCTGAATAAAAGTCTGATTCCACTGATCTACATTAAAAGTAGTTTTCTTTCTTCTCCTGTAAAAGTTACCATTTTGGAGATATACTGTGTATAGTGAACATTTCTTAAAAGATCGCAATATATTTCTCAGGCGAATAGGGCTCAGGTGAGAATAAAACAGTGAAAATACCACGCTTTTTCCATGGTATCTACAGCTGAACAGAGTGACCACACGAACATACAATACCCCCCCCCCAAGTTTTATATGGAATGTTGATGGATTTATGTTCCAGACCAAATTCTTCTTGAAACAATCATAAAATTCATAGACATTTCATGTAATAACTTTGTGAGGGAGATTTTAGAGATGGACATCTGGTCCCCATCACCACCACTGTGAACAATTCTGATTCAGTAAGTTTCTCTAGAGCAGATCGTTTATCAAACTACTCTGAATGACTGTTTACATCTTAGCTGTTAAATTATGCAGCAGTGTTAGGAAATCAGTAGAACCCCCCTTACTGCACCACAGAAGATAGATATTTCTGTGCAAGAACCGTCAAAGTTCTAACACCAGACTAATTACCATGAAGCGAGACGCTATCAAACACAAACTGTGACCATGTGTTGCTCATACCCAACATCTTTCAAAGGGTCTGTCCCAAAGGGGAACACTCAGAATAGCTCTTAATTCATCCACATCAGCCCAAAATTGTTCGTTTCATTATTTGTTATTTTTAAAAGAAAAAATAACTGGAAACCAGTCAGGCTGATGCAGATTTCCACAATTTTCCAAGTTCATATCTGCTGATGAGTAAACATTCACAAAATATATGTACTCGTACTACAAGCATCTGTGTATTAATGCAACATCTCTGCTGAGCTACAGATAAAGTAAAATGAATAAAATGCAGCGATTTTAGCACAACATTGCTTAAAGCGAAATTCCTCCATATTTAAAAAAATTCTATAACAGTGTGCGAAATGTAAAAGGAGCAGTTTGGTGTGAAAGGGTTCAGATTTCTTTTCAGTGGTGGTGATAGGAACCATGGTTTGCCATGACTACAACACAAAGACATTTTATTTACTATCCAAAACCATCAGTGAAACTACATGTGTGTTCTGAGTTTTATATGGAATGTTAATGATAAATAATAGAAAATCAGATATTAAGTTTTCTTTGGAGACTATTTTGCCTCACAGTGCCTTGCATGTATCCCTCCACCATGAATGGACAAATAAATGGATTAAAAAACATTTTAAGCCTAAACTATTGCAAAACCACCACAGAATGTCTGTCATCATGTGGTGCATTCATAACCATTTCATGGAGTAACTTTCTGTGAGAGAGCTTTTAGGGGTGGACGTCTGGTTCCTATCCCCACAACTGTGAATGTTTCCGACTCCGCAAGTTTCTCTAGAACAGAGCATTTCACACCAAAACACTCTGAACTAATGTGTTTACATCTCAATCTTTTCATCATGTAGAACTGTTGAAAAATCTGTGGAGTCAGCCTCTAAAAGTTCTCTTCTACTGGAGTGCACTGAAAATATCAAATATTAGCTAGAAACATTTGTCGTAACTAAGCATCAATCAGAATTTTATTTGGAGAAACCCACCAATACTGATAAAATGCACTCCTAATTTAAAGCCAAGTGGAAATAAAATGTAATCTTTGATTTGTAATCATTAAAATTTTCATGACAATGTGTCAATATTTTTTTCTGCCACTTGTTAAGTAGTAACACCTTTAAAACCACCATCAGACACTATGAATACAATTATTTGTACTCAACATTTCACACACTGAGCTGCAATTAATCCAATCAAACAGGTTAAATTATGCTCTCTTTGTAACGAAACCAGCTGTTGGGAAGCGAGTAAGTAGTGACGATACCCATGATACACTCAGAAAAGCACAGTGCAGCATATTGAGATACAATTAACCAGACTAATGATAAATGCTGTAAAATAATGAGGTTTATTCTCACTATGAATTATGATGCTACATGTAAAACCTTACAGATCCTGCCACTACCTATAAATAACCCATGCAACAGGATACTGCTCAGCACCTCTATAATTTACCCTAAAATTTTTGGATCAAAAATGTTACATTTTCCTTTGGTCTTCATCATGCCTGAGAACAAATGTAAAGAAAAATTTCAAATTTCACATCAATTTTTCATATGACTGAAAAATGACAACCAGTAAAGTTTAGTCCCATGGCTTTAACAAAACCATGACCAAAAAAAAATCTATTTCTGTAGCACTTTTTCCTTACCATACTAATTACAGGTGACCATGAATGGGTTAATTGCCACTGGTTCTGATCGTAATCTTACTCTTTATGAGAGCTTTATACGTTTGATAAATCCCAACGTGTTGGTGCAAAATACCCATTAAATCCCCCTTCAATCATACTGAGAAATGTTCCAGGGGAAAAACATCAGCGCAGTGATGCAACTTTAAAAAAAAAAAAAGGGGGGGGGGGGGGGGGGGTGGGCGGTGCAATTTGCATTGTATTAAGCTTACCTTTAAACCATTGCAGTTATGCACAATATGTGCAAGTCTTCCTACGCACCTGCGTTCAACATTCGTTTTGTTTACAGGCAAATTCCCCGCAATCAGACCTGCTTTGCTCTTTGTCATGTGTCACACACAGCTCAGTCCAGTGAAAACGCATTCAAAATATTTTAGAGTGACAAATTACTACCTGATTGAACTTTAAATTCAATAGTGAGAAGAGCTCTTTAAGAGAAAAATGGAAAATTAACTACACGATAAAGACGCCTACATGCTTTTCTGTTCAAGCCTGCCGTGCTCGTATAGCAAAGTATGCACTGACCAAGCTTCAAAACAAACAAAAATAAGCATGTGCGGAAACAGGAATTCAGTGCATCTAAAACCCCCAAATCTGTTGCATTTTCAGTACAGGATTAACAAAGTACCAAGCACAAGTGGTAAAGAAGTTTTAACCTTCTGGGGTCCACAAACTCGCCGTGAAAATTGTGTTTCTATACCTGTGACTATCTTTGTGATAATCCAGTGCAGAAACACTGTTCAAACACTTCCTGAATCTGTAGAGTCGCCCTGTCCAATCCATCTTATCTTGAGATCGTATGTGACTCAGACCAGAGTTATGAGGCTATGAAAAAGGGCTGAGATACACGTCATATCTGCCTGTGTGTCCGTCTACTTTCTTTGTGAAACATTGGAGATACGTTTCAAGTGGCGTGTAGAGAGTTTACAGCTGCTGAAGTTGCTGCAGCGGTTTTGGGAAGTAGTGATTAAGATAATGGAGCTTTGATATCAGCATCATGTTCTATTAAGAGCCTTTAAAAGGACAGTTTAAGACGATATGCACAAATTAATGCCCTCTGACCCCAGAGGGGTAATGCAAAGACATCACAAAAGGTATTTACCATTAAATAAGCATATTAGCAAATAAGCTGCGTTGGATGCAGGTGTAACTTTCTTCATAACTGGTCTAAAATCAGTTTGACACCTGATGACTGAAAAAGTGAACTAAAACTTGTACAAATGAACAGAATGCACTTTACCACCACAACATGTAGTTTTTCCTTCACACTTTTTGCTACTTTTTCCTCCTTGTGACAAAGAATATCACACCTCTCAGTCAACTGAGGTGCTTTTATAAGAGTGGCATGTTTGGTGAAACAGCTGTTCTATGTTAAGAACTAATGACTGGCCTCATTAATTAATCATACCGTATGAATAACATTTCACCCTTTGAACTCTAATTGGAGAATCGCAGAAATGGGTTGTCAATATCTGAGATTTTATATTTGCATGTCTGATGTCGAAATTAACATCAATAGAAACAAAATAATTGGGAATGCACCTACTTTTAAAAAATAATTCTTCAAGGGTTTTTTAGTGGAGTATAGATCCACGAACACTTAAAGAACCCATGATTAAAGGGCTTTTTGCATTGTGAAATGGTTCTTCAGACTGATGGACAATGCGCTGTATATACATTTTATATACCACCTTAAAGGGGTCTTCTATTGTTATGATTTCAAGCTTGTAATAAAAGAAACTTTGTGCTATATAGAACCGTTTTAAAAAAGAACTGTATTCAAGGGTTCTTGGGTGAAGGAAACAGTTATATACAGAACCGGTTCATGCTTAAACGACTCTCTGCATAGTGAAAAAGTTCTTCAGATTCATGGAAAATGTACCTTGTATGAAAATGGTTTTAAATAGCACCAAAACTTTTCTGTTGTTACAAACTTGTTACTGTAACACCAGGACCCATTTTAGTGCCTTAAAGAATGATCCACAACACATTCTATATCAATCTGAAGAACCCCTTCACAACAAAAAAAACCCTTCAATCATACAAAGGGTGTTCATGATTCTAAATACAACCACTTTATTTACTAAAGAACCCTTTAGGAAACATCTTTTTAAAGTGTGAAGATAAGCATTGCAGAGAAATGCAAAACTTATTTGTTATAAATGCAGTCAAATGAATACAATACACCTCAGCACAGTAGCCAAGTGTCAATATATGAGACAAATTTAAACATTTTTAAGTAACTATGCATATAAGAACATGATTCTCATCATCATGCATCCATACTTAAAGGAGAATTCCATACATTGGGCTGTATTCACCAACCGTTCTTAAGAAGAAATTTTTGGGGATTTTTCTTGGGTAAGAACAGAATCCACACACACACACACAAAGACAAAAATGAGAATAGTTCAGTGCTTTAAGAACACGTCATGAATCTGATGTAGACTTTTGCTTAAGACCTTTTTCAAGAACACATTTAAGAACAAACTTAGGAAGTTACTGGAGAATGAGGCCCAATGAGTTTAGAAGATATAAGTCAAGTGCAAGTTACTTGAATCACTCTGAATGACTTACAATTTCATTATGCAGAAATTTTCCAAAAATCACAGGAATTCCTTTAATATACAGCAGTCACTATGAAACATTCAGTAACCTTAAACCATGAGTTTTTATCCGCTACTCGCAAGTGCTGCAGTACTTACGTGTGGACTCCACAAACAGACCTTAAAGGTTAACAACAAATCTTGAGACAACTTCCCCCAGCCTTCCCGAAATGCAACACGGGATGTTAAAAGCTTTTTGTTCACAAGAGAGCGTGTGGGGCAAGGGTTTTTACCTTTTTCACACTCTCCTCCTCCTCCTGGCGCTTCTCATAATGCGAGAAGTCGTCAAAGATGGAGGTGGTGTGCTTGTAGCTGGCGATGATCTTGAGCACCTGCCGCGCTTTTTCGAGGGGAACCTCCTGCGTGTCGCGCGAGTTGGTCACGGGCTTGTTCTCGTTGTTCTCCAGGCGGATGTGCCGCAGCTGGCTGTTGGGAACGTCCTTGACGAAGATCCAGCGCACGTCGAAGCGCCCTTTCCACTTGTCCTGCGACCACACGCCGGCGCAGGTGTTGTAGTCCACAGGCGATCGCATCTCCGCTACGCCGCAGAAGTGGCCACTGCCGTTGACACTGAAAAGCAGGTAGAGGGGGCCTTTTCCGCCCAGAGAGCGGTACGCCGCATCCAGACGCTTGTTCCCGTGCTCTGTGCTGCACCAGATGTTGTACTTGATGGAGCGGTGGATGTCATCCTCGGAGTAACTCTTGATGATGAAAACGCGACCCTGCTTGGGGTTCCAGTCAAAGTCCTTCGGGTTGTAGTTGTTGACCAGACGGAGCTTCTCCAGAACTGGGTGAGGCTCCGACTGCACTGGGACTCCACCTAGTCCAGCGCTGGGAGGCGACTGGCCTGTCCCTGCCCCGCCCACCGTGTCACCGAATCCATTGGCACGGTTACGTGGCGGTACCCAGCGGGTAGGTTGAGACTGTTGTGGAGGAGCTTGAGGAGGAGCTTGGGAAAGTTGAGGATGCTGAGCCAAGCCTTGCTGGCCATTTAGAGGTTGTGGGTGCTGCACAATTTGACCAGTCGGGTGCACCAGCTGTCCATTGCTCATTGGAAGCTGTGGCACACCTCCAGCGGTGGTGCCAGGCTGAGGAGATGCCTGATTGGGCGGCTGTCCATTGGTGGGCATTGCGGTTTGCTGAGGAGTGGCTGCTTTAGGCACCGCCCCTTTATTATCCCAAGTCCCAATATCCATGTTGTGTTTTATTGGCGGGGGTGGAAGATTTGTTCCACCTAGTCCACCCTTGGTCTTGAGCTTGGGTTGTGGTTTGGCTGGTTTGCTAGCAATATCTGCCCAGGAAGCTGCTTTAGCAGGCGCGATGGACGCTGCAGGCATGCTAGGAGCTGCCGAAACCTGACTGAGTGGGCCACCGGGAAGTCCGGAACCAACGACTTTAGGAGTCATATCCCCCCCTGCTGCACCTATCTTAAGCCCAGCCATGCCCTGGTCCAAACTATTCATCCCCACGGCCTTGTTGAGCGGCTCATTAGCTGCAAAGGGAGACTGTCCGTCAATCACAGCGCCTCCTAGCGAGCTTGGCGCATAGGCGTAACTCTGAGTGGACTGTCCCTGAGAGCTGCTGTTTCCCCAGGCTGAGAAGTCGATCCCACTGGGAAAGAAGTTGAAACCGTGCTGTCCCAGGAAAGGGTTGCTCCCCAGCGCCCCCGACTGGCCAAACATGGCGTCCGGGAGGAAGTGATGCTCCCCATTGCTAAGCTGTCCGTAAGAGGCCAGGTAAGGCATTGGGGGGTCGCCACCCGTAGACCACGCCGCTTCATTCAGCGAGTAGGTGAATCCTATGGAGGGGCTGTAGTAGCTGGGCATATAGGAGTCTGACATGGCCGTATAGGCATTGCTCTGAAAAGAAAGAAAAACAACGCGTTAATAAACTGAGAAAGCTATCAGCACTAAAAATTTGCAAACCTATGTATGAATGACCAGCTCAGGAAACATTCTATACCACTGAATCTTTAACACTACATGACTGAAGTTTTGACAATTCATTCACATTTGTGGGATTTCGAAAAATCCTCATTCTCCTCTTATTTGTTAAAAGGCCCTTTAACATATTAAATCCTTGAACAAGCGCAGCATGGTTAAAGGCAATAACATGAGAAAAGTGCTGCATAAAGTCACTTGTTAAATGTTAAGTCCAGAAGAAAACTACAAATTAATTTCATAACAACCTCTTTAACTGACAGTGACCTACACTGGAAATTACATGCTGAAGTTACCTGTTTATCATTCATTCAACAGTTTAACCATTAAACCTACAATACCTACACAACATTCCTACGTGCCTTATATATTATACCCGAGTTTATTTTTGTTTGTTGAGTGCTTGTTGTCCGTGCTTCTAATGATCATGAAATAAATAGGTCAGCTCTCTGCGTGATTTTAGTAGTAAAAACAGGCCAATCTTAGTAAAATTGTGGGTGCTGAAGGGCTTTTCCCAAACAGGCAATTAGCAAAACTCAAATAAGCCCAGTCATTTACTCCTCACACCATCTACACGCGTCCTTGAAGAAATCCCCATCTGCTGCACCCACTGGCGGAGGAGGGTCCCTGTTCATTTTCATGGAGAGTGACCTGCAATTACACAGCCACGCCCTCGATTTTACTGCATCCCAAGGAATGTGTTCAGTCGCTGACCTTGGACAACTGTAGGGGCTGGATTCTTGAGTAAACTGCAACACCAATGCTTCACTGGTAAAGTCATTTAGTCTAGGCTTAGTTTAGGAAATTGATTCAGCCTCTGTGCTTGTAAACTTTGTGCTACAAACATAAAGTCAGAGTGCATTCTAAGCACAAGCATACAGAAGTCACGTTTATACAGATACTCAAATTCTTCGTAATTCTTTTCACATTAACATTTTGTTGTTACAATACTTTGTGCATATTGTACGTATCAGTTCTTAAGGAGACAAATATATAAAAATGTGTCTCTCCAAGACTTGACAATATTTTATTTTTTTCTGTCTGCTCTTATGCTGATTTTTATAATCAGTCTACTGACAATGTCAAATAAGCAGCTATTCGAACCATTCAGCTAGTGATGAGTGACTAAACTTTATATATAAAAATCATGATTTGAAAGCATGCAATTTGCAAACTGCAAGAGCTTCAAGATTAGCTATGTCCTACATGAGGCAAGAAACCATTAATCCAGTACTCAAGGGGGCACTAGCTACTGTCCTTCCAAAATCCCTAACTTTGAGTGTTCAATCAGAATGAAGAGCTGATGTAACATGTTTACGTGTGCAAATAATTTTTGCGAGAGACTCCTCCAAGCACACTGGTACAAGCCAATACACAGAATTAGTTAGGAACTGCGTCAACATTTTACAAGCAATGGCATGCAAAAACATGTCTCTGTAGCTTGCACACTTGCGTGAAGTATTTTTCTTGAGTTAATCTTCACCGTCTTCAGTTTTAATCAGGGAAAATGAACCTAACCTAAAAATAACCTAATAACTCAGCATTCAAGCCTCAAGTCTGCAAATGTGACGGCCGTACGGAGGAAAAAAGAACCGGAAGTTGATTTATACCGCATTTAAGGATGGCTTCTCACCCTTTGCCCTGGCCGGTGCCCGAGCATAATTGTCCCTCCTCCACTGCACTCACATCGCGCTTAATGCTCCAAGCCCGAGTGCACTTATATCGCGATGCAACTTCTTGCACTAAAGAAAAGCACTCTCATGCAGACAGATGTCGTTTATGATCGTACTTACTTTGTGACCCATTTGGAGTCGATTTAGGTACAGCCCTCTTACATACCTTACAGGTTTATTTATTATCCAATGCAGTAGTTTTCTGTTAATTGTGCTGCACATAAAATTTGAAGGAGCTACCTGCAGCTTTACTCAAAAACCAGAATTGATGTTCATCAATAAGGTGAGAAGCAGACCTGTTTTTAACCCAAATATTCTCAAATGAATCGAAATGCGGGACGGTTGCATCATTGATGGCGGGTTTAAGTTCCGTGCTTGGGCATTTAGTGATGATAGTAGATGCATACGTTGCCCGACTGAACCGGGCCCGAACCCATCTCTTCAAGCGAACGTGGGTATGATACAGAGCACTTAAACTAGTCAAACTAACTGGACTGCCTAGTGAGAGTACACTAAATTGTGATGTGGGCCAGAAAAGTACCAATTAGATATTTTCTCTCAAATCAATCAGCCTTCCACCATTTACACTTGCTTTACACTGTCAGAGTGTCACCATCATACAATGAGTGACTTCCTTCATTGCTGTAAAATGAAAAAGTACCTACGCTTTCTGGAAGGTCACATACACATTATAAACATGTCAAAGATATTGTAATGTTAACACACAAAGTAATTAAATGTGAAAATTTGGACTACCTGGATTAGCATTACAGAGGAAGACAACACTTATTTCTGTAAAGGTTACAAGTACAGTAAAATCAACAAAATGCAGATTTTAGCACAGCAGCCCAACATTTTCCTTTTTTGAAGTTCAAATGCATCAAGCACTGATGAGAAAATCTTAAATCAGTGCATCCCTGCTTTTTCTGCTTAATCTATACTGACAATTAACACAGACTCTGCTCTAACACACCTCACCCGGCCTTTGAACGATCTGGTCAGTTGAATCCAATTATGGGGAAAAAAACAAAAAAACAAAACAAAATATGCAAACTATGGGGTCTCCAAGACTGGGAACCCCCTGAGGTTGGGCAAGCAGGCTCAGAGCCTGACTGTTTTCAGCCCGTGCATATTTACACACCAGCGATCAGCCCCATGTGAGAGGGGAAAACACAGTGGCACAGATTCACTACAAAGGGATGCAGCATTCCTTTGACAGGAGGAATACTGGGCCCTTTATTCCCCACTGCGTCCCGTTTTTCCTCACAAGAAAGACCACCCAATAACATCAGTCATGAGGGTACATGGGTTTCTATATCCAGTCAATTTTTGCAAGACAAGTTTGATTCCATTACAAATTAACAAGCTGGCAGTGGTAGGCGATATATCGGCTATATCTGTATGCAGTGGTTTTTACTACCCTTGTGATATTTGATGTGTGTTTAAGTGATATAACAGATCATGAGCAATATTTCCATAATATTTTGACCATAAAGCAACATTCCCTTTTTTTAAAAGTTATTTTCACGCATTTTACTCTCAGCACCCAAGAACCGACCTTTATCTGCGGTGCATGTCAAATGCCAAAGTACAGTTTTCACTCAAAACAAGCCATTTCAGCTTTGCAAGACATTACTTTAGCACACCAGTAGTCAGAAAGTGCAGGTAATTAACTTCATTCATGCTAAACTAAATATCACCAGACACGGGTATTCAGAAGACAGAGATACTGAATTTTAGCAGGATCACCTAGAACACTGGAAGGGCTGCAGCATCCCCGATGTCAAAATATTAATACAGAGCTCTGAACTTAAGTGAACTTTAGTGTAGCAAAGACACATACACGCTTGTTTTAGAGAGAGGTTTCTATTTTTCTTTAAATGTTTTGAGAATCTGCAGCAGCTGTGCACTCTAAGTTGATTTATTCTCATTAAAGCGAGTGGAACTGCTTTCCTCGATGGTCACTTTGGATGTGTTTCACTAAAACACTCAAGATCTGAACACCAAAGCACCCTAATACTGTTTTTAAGCTTAAAAAATACAAAGTAACAATGATAAAGCTTTACCAGCTCAGTGTGCATTCCAGTGTTAAATCTTAGTGTTAACAATCAGCACCACATATCAACAATGACTGGTCACTCAGTTATTTTGCATGAAGTTCACCCAGAACTCAGTTCACAGAGCAGAGAGAGGTGCATCAGAGCTCTGATGGGTCTGTTATATGTACACGCTTTTTTTTAAAGCAAATGTAATGGTTCTTTAGAATCACGCTCTTTAAAAGGATGGTTCTTTAGCAAAGAAAGTGGTTCTATACAGAACCATGAAGAATCAAGGCAGGCATTGCATGATTAAAAGGGTTCTTTGCATCATGTAAGGATTCTTAGGAAAGTAATGTAGACAGATTAGAAACATTTTGAAAGGGGTTCGATATGGCATCTGAAAATGTTCTTCTATTGTCATGACATCAAACCTATGGCAATAGAAGAACCATTTTGGGTGCTATATAGAACTATTTTAAAAACATTTTTATATAGAACCATCTGCAGGACATTCTCCATCAATCTGAAGAACCTTCTAGCCATGCACAGAACTAACTCCTTTACTAAAAAAGAATGCATAAATTCTCTATAGAACCAGTTCATACTTAATTGGTTCTCTGCATAGTGAAATATTTAAATTGATGGAGAATGGATTGTTTTAAATTCTATATAGCCCCAAAATGGGTTCTGATGTTATGATAAAGTTTATGACAACAGACAAAATGTTTTGGTACAATACAGAACCATTTTCAAAAGGGTTTAGCACCGTGTAGAACCATCTCATGCTTGAGTGATTCTTTGAAAGGAGAAATGATTCTTCAGATTGATAGAGCACATGCTGTACATGGGTCTATATAGCATCAAAACGGGTTCCTGTGAAGCTTGCAACAATAGAAGAACCTTTTTGGTGCCATATAGAACCATTTTCAAAATGGTTCAACACAGCAGCACCTCATACACCATGCTCTCAGTCAATCTGAAGAACCATTTCACTATGCAAAGAATCATTTAAGATTAAATGGTTCTACACAGAATTCATGGTTCTAAATAGAAATATTTCCTTCACTGAAGAACCCTTGAAGAATCATTTGCGAAATATGACACATTCAGTTTGATGTAAAGAATCAAATTATGGGAGGGGAAAAAAAACAAATAATTCATCATGATATTACAGATGTCACCATGCTTAATATTTCCACTCCCCCAACTTAAAACACCTTCCCGTCTCACAGGAACTCAATCACATGGCATCACTCTTCACACAATTTCACATGAACCACAAAAAATAATACACCAAAGGTTCTCTCCTCACCACAATTAAAAACCCCCACCCACCTCACACTAAAAGGTGTTTAAAGTTACAGCACAATAAATGAACAACACTTCTTGCCTCCAATGCTTCACAAAAGCATTTCTGAGCATCCAAATTGTTAACTGACAATAAAACAACAAACAATACAGTTAAAGCGTATTCAACTCTGAAAACAAAGCACCCTGACCAGGATACAATTAAGGAGGATAATAGGCAATGAAAGAAGGGCTAGAATAGGTGAGTCACTGTTTATGTCTCTGGGTCCCCTCCATTGTCTGGATGTGTAACAGGACCTACCTGTCTGGGCTGAGTGTTCAGATAAGGTTCAAACTCATCATCATTTAGAGTCTCCTTTTGGGTAACAGCTCCGTTTTGCACTGAAAGAGGAAAAAAAGGATGGCAACCTCAGCTTCATCTTGGAAATCGCACCATTTGCCAAGAAATGTGTGCAAATAAATAAATAAATAAAATGCACATAACCTGCCCAACGGTTGAGTAAACAACTAAGACACATCACAGAACAGTAATCTCATGAGCATGACTTCACAAATTTCTATTTGTGGCTTATCAAAGTCTCTGCCTGCTGCGGTTTAAAAAAAACTCCTAAAAAAAGTTTAATTTGGGGATACAATAAAATGACAAGTAATGCAGGTGGGCTAGACAAATAGAGACACGTGTTGATTTGGCAAAGTTATAAATTAAGAAAAAGAAGGCAATTTGTATGCAAAAACGTGTCCCTTATGAAACAAACCATACTCAGTACATCTTTTATTGCCACTGTGCAAGCACAATGACACTGACTCATGCATCTTTCCGCATTGGGTGTAAAATAAATGGGGAAAAAATGAATGCAAAATGCATGCAAAATATCCTGTACCAGCCATATATAAATCTATATAGTCTATAGTGTCATTGTCTTAGATGGAAGCCAAAAGTCCCTGTTAGCTGGGGTGGCCAATATGACATTTTTTTGTATCTGCGATCATTTACGTAACAATAAGCTTTTCTGAGCATATCATGGAATTCTTAAAGATACTTACAGAACTTTATACTTAAAACTGAGTGCCTATTTTATTACTAAGATAGCATAATTAGGCCTGTTTAACTGGATAGAATGCAGAAAAACATTACATTAAAGTACATTATTATTGTAAATACAGTATTTTTGTGACAACACGTTCCATTTTGTCGACTCCAACTCAATAAATCCCAGGAAAAATGAATACTGAGTATCGTGAAAACATCTTGAAATACTTTTTAGAAATTTTTGCAACGCACAAATTTTATATTTATATATATATATATATATATATATATATATATATATATATATATATATATATATATATATATAAAGCCATCAGAGAACAGAGAAAAAAGCAGTGCTTTCTACAGTTACAAAAACCTACCAAAAAACTATGAATATGGGTTAATGACTTTTATTCACTATTTGGCATTGTGTTGCACTAAATGCAGTTAAACAGGACTAAATACGATCTCTTTACAATGAAAAACGTAGTTGGTCCCTGTTCTACAAGTATTGACATGCCTAAAAAAACACATCGTGTCATAATTTATCACGATAATATTATACATAGTCATTTTGCTCAGCTCTATATTAAAGCCAATTCAACGCTGTGTCCCTCATATGCTAACCATGCTGCTGCCTTATGTTAGCCACCTGCCGCTAAAGTTTAAGCACTAGAGAACTACTAAAAACCACCAGCAGCTGCTTTAGCTCAACACCGAACACTAAATCTAATTATTTTAAGCATTATTACAAGTAAATTCCAGCTTTAGCTGAGCGGTTTCCCTCAGATTTTATTAATGAAGCGAGTTCGGCCTGACCGAGACCAGCGCTAGCATGGGTTAGCTAGCGTGCTAACAGGCCGCTTCATAATAATTGAGTTAATAACACAAAATAGCTTCAGTGAATAAAAATAGTACTTAAAACAGGTACGACAAGTACTAACGCACGGATTTGGTTAGTTAAAATAGTGGTAGTTTGTGTAAGTTAAGCTAAAAAAATTAGGTGTGCGTGCAAAACGGGGCCTAATGCTATGCTACGCGCCAGCTTCTTGTTCCGAGTTTTCCGTTCCACCTTAAAAGTTGCAGCAGTTACATTACAGCGACTGAGGCGCCAGAATGTAACTGCTGCACCAGTTAAGGTGGAACGGGAAAATCCGAACAAGAAGCTTGCGAAAGAAAAAATACACATAAACTTATTTTTTCTTACCTTTGTTCCCTTGGCCTTTCGGTCTCTGGATTGGGTCCAGGTGATTCATGAAGGTTTGAGTTATGAGAGGGAAAAAATAAAATAAAAAAGTAAAATAATTTTTGGTTGTTGTATTGACGCCAGTCACAGGGCCTACGCCGTGAGGCTAAACTAAACTAAGCTAAGCTAGCAACGTCTCGAATTGGGGGATTTTTTATTCTTTCTTTCCTTTTTCCTACTGTTCCTAATAAATGTTTACAAATTGCCCCTCTTTACCTGTTCAAGAAGGCGGCTGGCTGACATTTCTTTCTGTTAAATTCCGTTTTTTATATATATATTTAGGTCTTTTCTTTTCCTAGAGGAGTTAATTAAGCTAAGTGTCTGTTTGGAGCTTTCAGGTTCTACTACACAATGGCGGGATGAAGCGCCTGTCCACACCCGTATTCGAACAAGTCCCGCCCATTCAGCGTCGCGATTGGCTAGCGGGGTCCTTCCTAATACGCTTCGATTGGTCAACATGTTCTAAAAGGGCGGACAGTTTGTGAGAATAGCCTTAGAACCAATCACAGCACAGAATGGGCGGGACTTGTCTGAAGACAGGTAGGAAAAAAAATAACGCCCTCCAGTGCAGATCTACTGCAACATGGCTGGAGCGGGACGCTTTGCGAGGAGGGAGGAACATTTAGAGCAGATTGGCGCCCCCTAACGGCCAGGAGGAATCTATTATAGTCCAAGCAGTAATGCTGCATACAGCAGATGCTATTAATGTAATTTAATTACATAATGAATTTGACCTGTACTCTTATGGAAAAGATCTGTATATTAGAACTTTCTAGATAATTATCAAAGTATCATAAAGAACCACAGAAAACCTACAGTTTCATATTCTATCACCATGTTTTCCCCAGATTTATATTGCCCCAAAAAGGATTCTGCTAGTGTAACAATATCAAGTTTGTACCAGTAAAAGAACTTTTTTTTGTGCTTTTTGAAAAGAATGTGCTGCAGATGGTTCTATATAGAATCTTTTCGAAAAGGGTTCTTCTATTTGTAAGAGCTTGACATTCTAACAGTAGAAGAACCCTTTTGGGTGCCATTTAGAACCCTTTTCAAAAAGGTTCTATGTAGAACCATCCGCAGCACATTCTAAACCAAAACCAAAGAAACATTTCACGATGCAAAGCGATTTAATCATGCAAAGGGTTCTTTTAGTGTTCATGGTTCTATATAGAATCATTTTCTTTGCTAAAGAACCCCTGAAAAACCATCTATTTCTGGTGGCACTGTAGCTCCAGTTAGCACATGTACAACTCTTAAAAAGATGTTCTTTAGTAAAGACAGACAGTTCTGTACAGAACCATCATCACTCAAAGAACCATTTGCATGCTTAATTGGTTCTTTGAATAGTGAAATGGTTCTTCAGTATTTTGTTTTGTTATATAGCT